>NC_142810.1:1790101-1891158 GCF_049724085.1 Artemia sp. Qi Xiang Cuo
GAAGGCTGTTTACATCACCGACTACATAATGTCCGCACATTTCAACTTCATTGAACAAAATGGCTGTCTCAAAATTTCTAGTAGATGAATTTGGAGAAATTGTGGGCGTGGGAGGGGGCTTGCTGCCCTTCAATCAATTTCAACTATCGAAAAGGGCATCAGACCTTTCACTTTTCAATCGAATGAGCTCTTTTTGAAGTTTCTACGACAACTCCTTCGATGTAAAGTGCCCTAGTCTAAAACAAAAAAAATAATATCTTGTGCCCACATCGCTCTTTACTTATGCAGCACTCCTTCGCTGCATATCATTACTTACTATGTAACTAATCTTTTAAGTTTAAAAAACAATTTAGCAAAAAGCTAGCAGACTAAATAATTTTTAGATGTGAGGTCACTTAAGGCAACATTTTAGTGATTCTAAGGTCACCAAGCACAAAAAAATGTTTTGCTTTCTTGAAAACAAAGCTTCATCTCAATGCAGTCTTACAACCTGAACTAACAAGCCTATTTTATGGATAAGCTTGAAATTTTCGGTATTGTTTAGTCAGCCAGGTGGACACCAAATTTTGTTTGAGAGGGGGCTCCCAAAAATTTGCCAATAATTCTCTTTTTTAATCTAGTTATTTCAAATATTCACCCAGGGGACAAATTTATAAAACTGCTAAAAATCTATTTATTATTCAAAAATAACTGCCCATGCTGGGTCAAAATGGCCCTCCCCCTGCCTTTTTATTCATGCATTCTATAAAATAGAATATAATTTGTACTTTACTGAAAATGATTCTTATTTTTAGCTGCGTGTTTTTATTTAACGTAATATAAACAAGAGCTTTCAACTAGCATTCTGGTTTTTTACTATGCGTAAGATTTTGCAATGGCTAGTTCTGACTCTATGGTCACCTCCTTGACAGATAATACAGAGAATTCATGTACAGTGTTCAATTCTATGCATGCACCCATGATAACCAAGAAGCTTTCTTTGAACCTTTGTCAGCTCTGAAATTATTCCATCGACCATGAAGTATAGAATATCTGATTACATGGAAGATAGAAAATACAAAATGTCGTTATTGTCTTCCGTGTGATTTCTTTTGGAATCGACAGTGGTATTAACATATAATTGATTTGTGTGCTATTCACAACCGAATGCACTGGCTTTTCTATTTGAGTTCAATACTGTTTGCACAAGCTTTCAGTTACTTCAACTATTTTAAACCGGCTTTCTTTAGATTAGAACTCTAGAACGTGCTGTTTGAGCTCTTGAAATAAAGGGTGAATTTCTGAAAGAAACTATTTTCTGAACTTGAATTGTTTGGATGCATTATTTGTCGGACCAATGATACTGCTGTTTATTTCTAGAATAAGCGAGAGCCTAAGTATTGTCAAATGCTTCAGAGATGTCCTTTACTAAATTTCTTTCGTCTAACAAAAGTCTTAGTGTTTGTAGAATAATATCTTAGTGTAACCAGATCTACTTAACAGATAAAATGAACCACTAGACTAGTCCAAAGCAGATGTCACTTGTTCAAACTGCTGTTGCTGATCTCCGTTCCATGACTGGTAGTGCTGATCTTTTTAACAGATGAAGGTTACTACACCAAGTGTTTTTCAGCTAGCCGCTCAACCTTCTTTTTTCGAGTTCTTGTTTGGTTCTAAAAATAATTTCATTTTATCTTTGAATGATCTTTTTTATATCCAGTTTTTACTAGCAGCGGGAAAAGTAAAAAAATTAGCTAGTAGCTGACGTGACAAGTGTTGTTTTTTATGTTCTTATTTTTCATGAATGTGGTGTTAGATTTTTCGTTGTATAAATACATTCAAAGTTTCCCCAACATGGGGGGTGCAAACCAAATTTTCCATGTTTTGTATTTTTGTTGTTTTGTACTCCTCTCTATTATACTGTTGCTTCAAGCTTGTTGATTAATCTCCCCCCCCCCTCCCTCTTTAGAGGTTTTTTGTAGAAAAATGCATCCTAAATATTACAGAAAATTTGGTATTTTGCCAAAATTAACATTGAAAAATTAGGAATCTCTTGATTTTCTAATTAATAATTTGTCATCATTATATATTGAATAAAGATTTGAATGCTTAGACATTAAAGAAATACTGAGATATATTTAAAGAAAAGTAGCGTTGCTCAAAAATAAGTTAGAAAAACATTGAGAAATACTATGCCCTATTGGAAGCCGTGTGCTTACTGGTTAACTTGTGTCTTCAGTGGATTTCAGGGGGCTGAAACCTTCCCCTACACATCTTGAGTGTTGGAAAATATGTTCTAAATACTATATATATTGCTGTATTTTAATATATTTATATGCTCATTTGAATTTTTCGGCTTATTGTGCCTATTTAAGTAATTTGATAGGACTGTAAAGAATTATATTTCCTCTTAACAAATTTGAGAAAAATTTGTAAGCCTCCCCTTTTGATAAATAGCAAAATTTCATATTAATATTTTGGTTTTTTCATACAAATAAAAAAATTTAGTTAGTCATAAGTGGAATAGAGCTTTATGACCCTTCTTTAAACTGATAGCCCCTACCCTTCTGAGCTTTCACATCTGTGTAAAAAAAACCTAATCTGTTTAAAAAACTTTCCGCTTTCAAAGCCCATTGATTTTAAATCTTGCTTTGTATTTCTGTCAGATAAATAAATATTTTATTCCACAAATTTATTTCAGCCAAATTATTCAGGTTTCATTCTCTGTTAGTTTTGAAATCCTGTGTATTAAACTTTAATACAGGATGGCTTGCCCCCAACCCCCATTACACTTCCTGGCTGAAGGGCCATGAAACGGAGACCAGCACCGCCGGTTTGGACCTTAAGTGTCGAGTGCCGTCATACTTTACTAACTTACTCTTAAACTTCAATATCTTGAGGTCTTTTTCCAGAGGACTCGTTATGAAGAAAAAACAGATCCTGAGTTTGGAAATGTCAAAAATACTCTTTGAGGCTAAAGCTACGACTGTTCCAAAGCAGTGTTCTATCAATACTGCTTTATATGTCCGAGACCTGGCACCTGAATCAGCACCAAGAAAAAAAAATACATTCATTCGAAAACACTTGCCTCAGAACAATTCTAAATATAAACTGGACCCAGAGGGTAAAGAAAGACACCATCAGGCAAAAGGTTCAGCTACCTTTAATAACAGACGTTATCCGTCATCGGAGGTGGTTTTTTCTTGGGCAGGTCATCAGGATTGGCTGTAATCACTTTCCAAACTTCCCCCTCTTCTGGCAACCAGAAGAATCAAGAAGACGAGGTTGTCCTAGAAACACCCAAAGAAGTTTATACAAAAAAGACTTTTCGAAAATATATGCATCCCTAGATCCTGAATTGGAAGAGATACTAGATGTAGCACAACTCCAATATGAGTTGAGACTTTTTGTAATGCCTCTAAAAGCATAGGAGGAACTAAGGTCTAAGAGTATTTTAAATGGGTTAATAGGCTAAATACATATTTGGTGATTTGGAAGGACATAGGTCTCATGTCATTGAGAAGTGGAAGACTGATGGTTATGACCAGACTTTCGTATACGCTCCTAAAGAGGTCAGATTTTATTTTTACAATGGCAATATATGTATTTAAACGCCCTTAATAAGGTTAAGAATAGTTCATGGCAAAGTGTAATAAAGAGAAAATTGGATGAACGTAGCCTGAATAATCTCTGGAAAAAAAGAGAGGGTTCGGTGTGATAGTGGAGGGAGCAAAGAGAAGGTTAAAGGACCAGAAGATTCAAATCTGACAAAAGGAGATGGGGAATTCCCGGTTAATGTAGCTATATGCAAAAGCCAGAGAGGCGCAGGATGAGGATATTTATTTTAGGGCGAAGAGATTGTTTGGGTTGTTTGGCAAGTATGAGAGAAAATAAAATCACCTCATGAACATAAGTTATTCAGACTCTTAGCTATTTCGTTTTCTCGGCATTAACTGTTAAACATAATATTGAACTTCGATCCTTAATATCTTCCAAAAATTTATTCATTTTTCTAATATAAATATCGGGGAAAATGATAGTCCCGTTCTTTGACACGTCAGTGGAAAGATTTTACATCTGAGACTATAAATTTTCTCTACAGATTATTGATTTTTTGTTTATCTATGGGATTAAATCTTATAGCTTACTGCCAAACAGAATATTGGTTACAGAAATTTGACGACAATCTCATCAGAGTCCTTAAACAACTGGTCAAAGCATAACAAATAAATATTTGCATGAAAGGTCCTTAAATATTCTTTAAATCATTTCTTGTCAAAAGTTGTGGTATTTTAGGAGCTTGATAAGTAAAAAAAAACGGGGCCGGCTAATAATAAATGTAGCCTGAAAACTATGTTTGCTATAATCTATCAGGAGCATTATTTTCAGAGCAGCCATCTTTAGGAAACTAAAAATTTAGCTTCTGTTAAGGTACCAAGGACACCAAAATGAAAACACATTTAGCCCTCTTAATCTATTTTAGGTCTATTCATACCTGAAAATTCGGGTTTCCTACGAGTTTTTGTTTAGCTGCTATTAGCATTTTTAGTTTGAATAAATTCGCAAAACAGTGTCGTCAATAATAAAACAACGATAAACTTCGGAGCTGAATAATATTAGCGAAAACTATTTCCTACGAATCCGACACTGTTTTTCATCTATGAAAATTCAAATTTACAAAATCTGTTGATTGTTATATATATATTAGTGAAAATACATTTTGTGAAAAAATATGACCTCAAGTTCAGAAAGTGACTATTCTGATGTGTCAGAAAATATAAGTGCTAGATGGTATGCAAGATACCATTTCAGGATACTTGTTCCAGCTAGACCCCGACGCCGTGCCGGCGGATCGACCAAACGCCGCCGACGAGGCTTGGCGCCACCGAAGTGTCGTAATGCCAACAGCGCGCTGCAGGCACGCCGCCGCCGACCGAGGCGGCGGCGTTCGGTCGATTTCAAATTAATTTTGCAGCAATTCTTTATTGCATCAACCGCAAAGTCGGAGCTTTTTCTTCTTGTGTGGTTTAGTATTTCGATTTTCCAGATTAGAAATCAACCAGGGCTTGTACTATCCCCGAATTTTCGGGTATTTCCCCGAAAATCTATGCGTCACCCCGAAAAAAAATTTGGTTCCCCAAAAACCACGCAATCACGGTGCCACCCCTAGCGATTTATCACCAATTACTTTCCCTGCCAAATATTACTTGGCATACCATAATTCTTCAATACTCTCTTGTTCATTAATTTTCGTCTCTTTTGTTGCTTTGCATAAAAAGAGACAGATGCAATTGCCAATATTGCAATATACACAGTTCTTCATGTGTTGACAAAAAACAGGATCGTCTTTGTGAAATGAGTTAAAATCATTTCGAATGCAGTTTCCCAATCGCTATTTCTTACATCGTTTGTAGTCAAGAATTTTATTTTCAAGTTGAATCCAAAAAAAACCTTATATTTTGACAAATTTAGCTATAGACTAAGCTATGTACAAGGTTTGGTAATTAAAGATTGAACTGTAAGTTACCTAAAACATATGATTAAAAAATAAATTGTAAACTATTGAATATAGGAGGGGGGATAGTGGGCTATCATTTTTAAATGATAATACCTCATTTTTTTATTGAAAGCAGGGATGCCAAAAGGTTAATTATTTTTTCATTTAAAATGGAGACAGAAGAAAATGATATCAAATTCCCTAGGAAACCATTGAAATATTTTGATAGACCCAAGGCCCCCCATTAGGACTTGTTCATTGTCTTGGGTATTTTGCAACTTCTCATAGGCTACTGGCCTAAATTGGCTTTAGTGTGTGCCCCCTTTTAATTGTATTCTTTGGATCTTATTGAATGCCACGGCAAATCTATGACTCAGTTTGCCAATAATTTGGTGTATATCTGAGTAATTTCGACATTTTTGTTGTTGTCTTTGTACCCCCTTACTCATACCCTCAACTTTTTTCAATGAACACAAAGTTTGTTAACTTTCTTTTGCATGTTTGTTTTAACAATATAGTGACCTAGTTAATTATTAAGTAAATTATTTTTCTAATGAAAGCTGAGACAGAATAATATTAATTTGGTATCCTGTGGGGGGGGGAGGTAAGTATTACATTTAAATGATAATATATTGAAATTTTTTTTATTGATAGCAGGGATCCCCAAGTTTTTTTTCTAATTTAAAGCAGAGACGTTATTTTATAAAGGTGGTATCCAGAGAGGGGGGGGGAGTAGTGAGCTATAATATTTAAATCATAATACCTCGATTTTTTTAAAAGAACGGGTGCCAATAAGTTAAATATTTTTGTTATTTAAAGCACAGACAGTATCCTATCAAGATAGTATAGAAGAGGGGGGGGGCATAGGGAGCTATTATATTTAAGTGATAGTACCTTGATAGTACCTGTTTTTAATACAAGATATCTTTTTAAGAATCCAAAAGAGCACAAAAAAAACAATCAATATCAAAGTCACCCATTTCAACTGTTTTAAATGTGATAGGGAAAGGGCATTATAAACAAAAATAAGCTTCTAAGTTAAAAGCAATATTCAAAGTTTTCTGATTAGCATAATTTAATATTAAGATGGTCTGGCCTAAAAAATAAGACGCACGTATAGTCAGAACTCCATTTCAAATCCATATATAGATAAATTTATCAAGACTCCCCCCCTCCCTCCCTCCATAATGGTGAAAAATATACCCTGAATTATAAATCAACACCATATTTTTGGTATATAGCCTAGACTGCAGTTTCCAACAAAATTTAGCGTTTCAGCACAATTCAAAATAATGAGTATTTTTCATGCTCTTTTATAATTAAATAATCACTTTACAAGGACAATTAATTTTGAGCCATGAAGGGGCTAGAAGACTCAGAACAGCAAATGTACACCTATTAAGAATATTCTAAAAAATTTTAATCGTAAAAAAAGGCTAACCGGTTCAAACTTTGTAATACTTAGCTTAAGAAGTTGTTAAGAGTCCTTAGGCATGACATGTTAATATTAGGGGGGGGGGGAGTAAACAATATGAATGTGGGCTAAAATAAAAAGTATAAAAAACAATAAAACTTATTTAGTATTAATTAACTAATTAATAGTCTTTTATTAAGTCTCATAACTAAACAAGATATAACCCAGTTGTGCTGATTATCTGTATCTAGTAATTATGTCAGTGATTCCAACTCTCAAAATGTAAATAGGGCAAAAATAAACAGTAATCAATGATAAAACAAAAAGTATCAAAATAGAAATAAGAAGGTATTTTTCAAATTATAACTGAGGTAACTGCTCCACCCTCTCATATTTGGCACCACAAAATTATGTGGCATAATGCTGAATTAGAATAAACAGTGTACAATGGCAAGTACAAACAATACAATAATATATTATATATGATTCATAATACAATAATATATATTACATAATAACAATGACAGATAATGATCTAATAGTATTGATTTATTTAATCAACATTTGTCATTCAGAGAAGCCATGACTCTCTAATTTTGTTCTTAATATAATTCCTGTTTTGTTCCACTAAAAATTTTTTGGTACTGTTCTAATATATGGGCAACATGCAAGAATGCAACTTGAGAAAAGCCAAGAACAGATAACATTACCCAGTAATTTCTTATCTTATGCTCTATAAACAAGGGGTTTCTCATTCCAGGAACTATATTCAAGCCTTAGTTTTAAGGGGTTTAGGAGGAAAAAAGGTACCTAGGCTAGTTTAAGTTATGTATTTATTATATGCTATGCTTTACCCCCACCCTCCTAATGTGCAAATATACAGCCAAAATTTGTTTCTAAACTATTATATTTTTATCCTATTTTGTTTTATTTCACTAGCATTAACCAAACTTCACTTCTCGCATGTTCCCCAGATATTAGAACAGTACCTTTTTTTCCTGCATTGCTTTAGTATAACAGCGTGACATCCTTTTCACTAATAAATACCCATGATTTTTGGAACGCCTATAGGATATATGTTCTGAAAATGCAATTGATTATTATTATTGTTGCTGGTCTGCCTGTGAGTATTTGATGTTCATATGTTAGTCCTAAAACTCAGCTGCCCTTGCCTGAGACTATAGGCAGACCTTATGTCACTTGTTCACCTGCAAATCCAGGCAACTTGTTGGGTCAACCAATTTTGAATGAATTTTTTGTTAGTGTATATGTCTGAGCTTATAAACTGGGGTGCCTGTGTAAGACTTTAGTCAGGTGGAGCTTATAGCACCTGTTCGGATGCAAGTTCAGTCAACTATTCAGTCAAACAATTTCCCAATAATACTGCTTTAGTGTAACTGCCTTGGCTAATAGATTGGGTTTTATGACTGAGGACTGCAAGTCCAGGTGACTTAGTGGTCATGTTAATCCTAAAACTTGGTCAAATTGCCTTAGACTCTAGGCGGTTAGGCCTTCTTGGAAAGTCTACTTGAATTACAATAGAGATGACTAAGATTTTTGGGCTGACTCACAACAGACAATGTCTATGGAACTTGCTGATGAAGAAGCATCCTAAGCCTAATGTTTCTGGCCACATAAATTATCAAGGTTGACTAAGTTTTAGGATTGATATGTGACCACCAAGTTGCCTGAACTGCAATTGGAACTATGAAAAGCCATCTGTATGACTTTGTTGTTTTTTCTATGTATCAGTGGGGTAATGTAATTTCTTTTGTATGACATTTTAGTGGATCATATATTAAATAAGAAAACCAAAAAGCATTCAGTATAACTTTATTAATGTTTCTCTATAATAATTTGATGTTTAAAAAGTCATAGAGAAGACTTTATATCGTTCTCCATGTTTAAAGGAAACACAATAGGCTTTTGCCTATTGTTTTGATTTTATAGTGCTTTGTATATAATAGTAAATGACAATGTTTGTTGCTTAGAGCATAAAGAACCTATGACTTTAATAGGCCTAGTCTAACATTGCTCATCCAAGTAGGCTAATTTGTATTTCTAATATAAAAAAAAGCATAAAATGTATATGCTACTATTATATAGTAACTATGAGGTAGGTTTATATCAAAATATTCAAGCAAATCACACAACCTACTAGGTGTCTTACCTTAGCCTACATAAGGTCAGCTATCGGTGGAAGTCATTAGGTCTGTAAAACTACCAATAGGGTAGCCTATATATTGATGCTTTCTTTTAGAATCCTTAATATTTACCTTTAAACTGCTTCATGGTTAAAAGATCCTGGAATGCCAAAAATCCTAGTAACATCAAGACTAGGCCTAGTCTAGCCCAGCTCTTTTCTAGAAGTATTCTTTAAAACTATTTTTCAAAGAAAAGAGCTTTGCTGAACTAGGTTCCAATTTCTCTTTTACCAGAACATACAAGAAAACAACACTTTCTAAGGCTATATGCTGATTTATTTTTTTTGGTCATTTTCTGCTGTTTAACAGCACACGTTCTTTATTTTTGAAATTGGCCACGAACTAGCGTATTGGAATACATTATGTGAACAGGCGATCTTTCTCCTTAAGAAATGAATTATCGGTTTTTCTTACTAATTAAAGACGTATATGGCTGTGTAAGTTTGCAATTGACCAATTTAATGAATTAGTTTTCATTTTAGGTGTCCTTGGTACTTTAAGTTTGATTAAGAAATAACCCTAGCAGACCCACTTGCTTGATTTTTTTTATTTTGAACTGGAATTCAGTCAATTTGTTATATTATTGGGATTTAGCATAAAAATTAAGTTTCGGTAGTCATTCGTCAATACTATACATGACCTAGGCTACTTCTGAAAAATAGGCTAAGACCTAGAAATTAGGATGGAAGACCTAGAATTGAATTCCCTATAGGCCAATTTAAATCTGATCTATCCTTACGTTTGCACTTGGGCCCTCTTCCCTGATCTATCTTGATTTAGCCCCAAATAATTTATAAAAGCTTGTGTTTTTAGGGTCAATGTATTTATGATTCCATAACTGACATAGCCTAGGCTACATTGGGACAAGATTAACATAGGCTTGACCTATTACCAAAAAAAAAAAAAAAATAGGGTCTCAATAATATGATTTGGTTGATATTTACTCCAACCTCCACTTCTTCTCCCTGTAGAGGTTTCTGAAATTTGCTTACATGACAGGTCCATACTTAGCCTATTGAAATTTAGACAAAACTAAATTTTACCTTAATTTTCAGTAATCAGTTTCTTATTCTCTTGCTTAAGTTGTTATAATGCTATTCCTGTTATCTAAGTAGAGTTTTAAGCCACATCAATTTTTTTTCAAAACTTAGGAAATGTTTTTGCATATCTCTAAAACCTTATAAATTGGGATTGAAAACAATTTTGTTGTACTTCATTTAAGCACAAGATCTATTTTGCAAGGTTTCACTTTTATAAAACAGAGATTTTAAAGGTCAAGACCCTCAAGGGTGAGAAGGAGTGGTGGTAGGTACTTCAAAATACTTTCCCAAGACATACATTAGCCTATATACCCATCCCTGAAAGTTTCATTTTCCTAAACTAACCCCTTTCCAAGATAGCTAGAAGTACCTAAAGTAAAATTTTACCAAAAATAGAATTGATCATTTTTAGGAGACATCATAGACACTTAAGACACATTTGGCTTAAATTTTGGACCATTCCAATACACAAGGAGACATCTCAACAAAATGACTCTTACTTCATGATATGCAAAATAAACCTTATTAACATATTTTCCTGGGAGAGAACCTTTATCCTCACTATTTTTCTTACTTTTCAGTTTATCAAGCGCTTTTTTAAACATAGGTGCTTATTTTCAAAGTCCTTAAAATCATTGGTAAATCAAGCAGAACAGAGCCATTTATCAAATTTAACCAAAATTAACCATAAATTTATCACTATTTTACTGTTTGCATACTTTTTTTAGATGGTAGTTATGGTTTTTAACATTAATAAATAAACTATTTGAAAATATATAAATGCAATCAAATCTTTTTATTTTTCACAATTAAAAAAAAAAAAATTTTCAACAGTGAAAGAAGTGGTGATTAAGGTTTCCCCCTGGAAAAAATGTCAAATGAGATTATTTCGAATATTATGAAGTAAAATAATTGTTTTCTTAACATTTCTCCTTATGTACTGGAATGATCGTACATTTATACCAAATATTTTAGATTGCTAGTTTTATGCTGATGTCTATTGTTTATTTTGCATTTATGACAAGTAGGATAATCCTTTGCGCCTTCCATTTGTCTGCTGTAGCCTTGGCTGTATTCCATTCTCTTCAAGCAGCTCTCTAGGCTTTGACCATGCAGATAACCGACAATGATGAATTCTTACTTTATAATATTCAGAACATTCCTGTTAGTACAATTATTGTGTTTCTTTCTGTTGAAAATAAAATTTAGGTAAATATTGAAAACAATTTCAGACTAAACTTCAAGGCATTACACTACATCTATTGCTTCAAGTCATCAGACTTCATAAACACATTTTCAATAGAAAACCAATTGATTATTATAACTTTAAATAAAAGGAAAATATATTATTAATTATTGAAATATTGCATGAATTTTGCCTTAGTAATTAATCTTTTAAAAAAGACACAAAAATAGGGAGTAAAATAGTAATATATTTTTTACTAGGATTTTTTTTTAAGAAGAGCTGTAACTCTAGATGGTAAATTTGCAGTTGGCTATATAATTTAGCTAGGATGACATGGCATTTGTTGCCATTTTTTATGCTCCTTCATAACTCCGTTATTGCTTCTGGATCTAATAGCATCTTGAGCCCCAAACCCTCTTCACAATGCTCTCATTTCTTGAATGCTGTCAACAAATTTAGTGCTGAACTTTGTGATTCAAAACTTTGCTGTCAACAATTCAGGGTATATATTTGCACACTAGGGTGGGCTGGTAAAGATCATGGTAAATTTGCTGTGGGCCATGTAATTTATCTAGGATGAAAGTAAAACATCATTTAATGTTTTTTTTTTATGCTCTTTCATAATTCATATAAAACACCTTTGTATTTTATATACATTACGTTTTAGCCCCAGAAGAAATTATTGAATTATGAAAGAGCATAAAAAAAGGTATTAAATGACGTTTTCACGGTTATCCTAGCTAAATTATATAGCCAACTACAAATCTACTGTCCTTTTTTTTATTTTCTTTTTAATGATCATTTTACATGCAAATTTACTTACAATTTTTGAGTGAACCCTAGAGTGATATCTAATTTCAACTATTCCATCAAAATTTAGGGGTTAAACTTATACCAAGTGATTTTGACAATGCCCCTGGAAATTAATGAGCCAACTGTTTTAACAGGAAATACAGGATACATAACAAGATGATAGACAAAAAAAAATGATGTAAGACTATAGATGAGATAATTCTAGAAAATTACCCCTGCAGGCAATTCATCTTCTGCAGAAAATGTTTGCTCTGAAAATCTCCCCTCACCACATGTAAAATCCCCACCCATCTGGAAATTCTCCCCCTGGAAAATTTCCCCACATATCAACTAAAAATAGAAGTAGAGTTGCAGCAAAACCAGAGAATATACTCCTGGGTTCTAGTTTAGATTTTGAATTGCATTGGGAAAGTGGCATTTTTTGTAGTTGAAAGGACAAAACAATGAAATAATCCCATTCTTAAACATTTTTATTTATAAATCATCTGAATTATCTGCAAAATATTCCACTGGGCTCTGGTTTAGGCTCCAAATGAATTATGAGAATATCTCCTTTCCCATGCACTATGTTTCTTAAGGTAAAAAAACTCAATTATGCAGTTTTACTTTGAATTTTGGTTATAAGTTAAATCCTAAACCTACTTTAATTGGCACTTGGGAGAAAAATTAAGGTCCATACTGGATTTTTTGTGCTACAATTTATTTAAATTTCAATAAGTAGACAGCATTTAAATTTTACTACTTTCTTTATTTAAAAAAAAAAAAAACTAATCACATTTCAAATCTTACTGACTGCTGAAGAAGTTTAACTTATGGTTTAAACTGCATAAATACACAATCAGCTTTGTGTTAGTGAAAAGGAGTCACTATAGATTATGTATTTTTAGGGACTTTGTGCTTCTACTCACCCCTGTACAACTGAAGTATTCTATCCAAGTGTTATTGCTAGTAGAATAAATCTGATAAGCAGTATTTACTTAATTGAGAGGCTTTATTATGGACTTGCCTCAAATTCCAGTGGCTGAAGATGTCACCTGTTCTGAAGTTTGTGTTGTTAAGAATTGTAAGTTTTTAATTAAATTTGCAGAAACAATATAATTAAAGCTACATTTGCTTTAGTAAAAAATTCCTTGTGTTCTCTTGCTTATTAAGTATTGTTCAGGAAAAAAGTTACAATTAAATATGTAACTGCATATACCCTTCTATCAAATCCTTAGGAAATAAGGTAGATTAAAGTGTTTGATCAAGTGTTTTGATTAAGTAGATTAAAGTGTAGATCAAATAAAAGCCTAAAATATTAACTATAATTTTCAATGTTTGAGAAGGCAATATAACATCAGGCAGAAGAATTGTCTCTTTCTTGAATGCAGACATGATAAAAAAAAAAAAAAAAAACCAAAAGTGGAGGTTGTTATGTGGCAGCTATAATATTTATCTGAATGATCAACTTATTTTACTAGTCATAATTTTTTTATACTGTTGTTTAAAATTGTTAATTTAGGTATTTTGTTACTGGCTTAACCAAACATGAAAAAAAGAACACAATTATAAAGTAGTTACAAATCAAAGAAACAGAACCTTGCTAAAATGTATTAAATGATGCCTTGTTGAAATTAGACAACAATATTTTAATGCAATTTTATAAAAATATAATAATCTATATACAACATTTTCAACCTAAATTTCCCTTGGATCTGGCTATATTTGTCTGTTTTTCTTTTTCTGTGTTTTTTTTAACTGTTTTCAGGAAGGGGGAGGGAGTTCACCCCCCCACCCCCCCGTATTGTTTGTTTGACTCTTACAAACGCAGGGAGACCAGCCCACATTCGCCACTTTTCTGGTTATTTATTTTTTGTAAACACAGTTTTTGACTTAAAATAACTCTGGAAGTAGCTATGTATATATTCATGTTTGGGGTATCTCTAAAAAAATCCCTAATGACCAGTGTTTCTGGATGTAGCAGAAAAATAGTTACAATAATGTAGCCCAAAAGTGGTGAACCAGGGACACCCCAGTTCACGTTCGCAACAGATGGCCCAAGTTTGCCACCGTCTTACCTCAAGTCAAGGAAAGCTTTTACTTCTCTAGAATTAGTCCTAAAATTTGTTGCTTATCAGATTTTTAATTGTCTTTCAGAATTCAGATACAAAAATATGAACAAGCTTAGGACAGTAGCCTACTCAAAGACCCACCTTCTATAAATCAAATCCTGGCTAAGTTTGCTCTTAAAGGCCATCTCATTAGATGGAACATTTCAACCGATTAACATATCTTGAAAGGTTCTGTTTCATCCTGAAAGGTCAACACCAAACTTCAGCCTTTTGCTAAGTCTTGAAGTCCAACCTGAGACTGAGGGCTTACCTAATCCTGTTACAACCTCAAACTTAAAGACGGACGATTCTTCTTTGGTAAGCACAAACTTGCTTGGTTCTACGCACTTCAAGAAAAGAACATCAAGCTCAAGTGGATATTCCTTCAAATCTTTTGCAGCAAAGAAGCACTTTGCACTCTTTTTACCTGCAAGTCCAACTAAAACAAAGTCACCAACTTTTATTGGCTTGTTTCCCACATGTTTCTTATCTTCTCCTAGCTTAATACCGTCCTCACTCTCATCGTCAAGCTCCATCTCAACATGATCAGACTCGCTTTCACTCTCAAAGACCAATAATACTTTGCTTACTTCTTACAATTTATCTTATGTTACGCTCTTCTTCTCCTGGGTTTTCTGTTATTTTTTCCTCTTTTCTGCAGCTTTCAGCTCCTTTTCTTGGCGGATTCTTTCCCTCACTGGGGTATCATGCAAAATTTCCGTAGTCTTTTTTTCACTGCATGTCTGATTTGTTTTCTCAGAGAACCTTTCAGAAATGAAGACACATCAACTACTTCAGAGAAACATTTTTCAGCTTTTCCATGTAAAGGGAATCCTGAGAGGGATTGGGTATTGTTCTCATGGTTTGTTGGCTGATTAGCAACATCCTCGTCAGAAGAAGAAGTTGATCACCGTGGTTTGAAGTTGATTGTCGTTCCGAGACATATGAATTGAAGAACTCGTGATCTTTGAAAATCACGAGATTGAAAGTGTCGATGCAGTGAAAACCGCTGGTTATGCTTGCTGGGGTCACCGCTTTGGGATACGCTTTTTCAGAAAGCTCAGAAATGCTGTGAATGGAAATTTTCTCGCATTTATGCTCTTTTATAAAAGTTGCAGATTCCCTGTTGTAGAAAGCCTTCATTGGAAACGTAACTGACCTGTCAAGTGGCTGCAACTTATGGGTTGTACGATGCGGAACGGTAAGTATGACAACTCCATTTTCTTTGGCTAAGTCAAGCAATTAAATACTGTAGTGACTAGTGCGATTTTCAAGTATTAGATGCACAGGATCAGCCTTACTCGGTCTTGTATGATTCAAAAAATGGTTCATCCAAACAAGAAATAGTTCATTATACGTCCAACCAGAAGCAGTTTCTGACCCTTGAGCAATGGTGGCTTGAGGTGTTTCTATCAGTAAGATTTCTGGGCAATTCTTGTGAGGAAAAATGAGCATAGGAGGGACGCAATTACACATGGCACTGACGCACACATAGTAATAGTCTGCCGTCTTTCTGCTAACGTTGCCTTGCCAACTGGTTACTGTCCTTTTGCTGCAACAATTTTCCCTGGCTTTTGGACTGTTGATAGTCCAGTTTCGTCTACATTCTAAATATTTTGCGCGGTAAATCTGTGGCGTCACCAACTAGTCACACGTCACCAATATTTTCAAAAAATCTCCCAACTTTTATACGATTGAAAGCAGTTGTACAGTCAAGACTGGTTTAGGCACTCTTACAGCAAAATGTTGGTGTCTTGCTATAAAACCACGGTACCTATCTTCACCTGCAGCATTTTGATATTCACTGCTTGTCCATGAATTTGGGATGGTAAATCCTTTTGCAACAGAATACCTGCAAGTAAGCTGATGAACTTCAAGCGGTGTTTAACCATAATATATATGGCACACACCTTGCAAGTATTTAGAAAGAGTATTTTCTTGTTCCTCTGTAAAGATCAGTCTTGTAGCATAGAGTAATGAGAAAAAATGAGAGAGTTAGAAGTTCAATATCCCCAGCCTGTTTCTCAGTCTTGGTGACGTATGCCCTCAGAGTTGTCCGTGGTATTCTCTTTTTTTGCAGCCGTTTTCTTGTTCTGTTTCTATACAATAGCTTTGATTACAGCAGCTCGGACCAGTTGTTTATTTTTAGTTTAATTTTATTTTTATTTTCCTCACCATGCTATTTTTATGGGCCAAGCAAAGTTCATTCCAACCATACTGAATCTTACAAGCTAAAGTATATGGGACTGTCGTTTCTTCATTGAGTGTATCTGACAAAATATGAAGTAAATATCAATAAACTGTGTTACAAAATTTAGCTTTCCAGGTTCGCCAGGCCCAGATTCGCCAGTCCTAGAGTGGCGAACCAGGGCTGGTTTTTTTGCGGCGAACGTGGGCTTTTTCCCTATTCGGAGAAAAATCAGCACTTTCCAGGTATTATCGTAGAGGGCAGTAAATGTCTATCATTAATAGTTTACTAAGTCTCAGACGTTTCTATCAACATAAAAAGTTCTCCCTTACCTCTACATTAGAGACCAATCTTTTCATTTTCCTTTAACACAAAAATTTACTTTTCAAGCCCTAAAAATTAACTTACCACACAAAACCTGGAAAACGGGGTTCAACTCAAAGTCAGATACATCCAAACTTTCGCTACTAGATGACAAATTAGAAAACTAAATCATGGGAATTTTTCCATTGACGGCTCCGTAGTTAAATGTAAATGACGAACCTGGGCTGTGGCAAACCTGAGCCGGTCTCCCTAATAAAATACAAGTAAACAATTTTTGATACATTTTTCCAAGTTTTGTGTACTCCGCCTCCCTTCCAACATAAATTCTGGATATGGTCTTGAATGCGTGTTTAGACATTTGTAACTGGCTTAGTTATACTTAAAAACCAAAAGAACCCAATTAAATAGTAGTAGCTACAAATAAAAGATGCAGAAGTTTGCTAAAGTGTATTAAATGATGCTTTGTTAAAATTGAACAACAATGTATTAATGCAATTTAATAAAAAATTCATAATTTAAATGCAAAATTTTCAAGCTTAATATCCCTTGGAGTTGGCTCTTGGGCTTTCCCTCTGGTATGCTCAGTCTTTTTTGAAAGTTGGCATCAGTGCCTTCTAATCAATTTGTATTAAATGGTTTTTTATTGTATGCTTGTATTAAATGTGGGTTGTTCATTGGTTTTAGACGTGGCACTTCCCCTGGTTGCAGAAATTTTAGTGGTATAAAATTCCAAATAATGTAGCATTCATAATTATTTTCATTTTAACACTTTATTTAAATTAAAATAATGTAGAAGTTGACAGTAAGTATATGCACATTGAATAGGCTTATATAAATGAAAGGAAAATCATTAGCTAGGTCCCCTTGTAAGGTAATGTAAGACTCCAAAAAGCCCTTAAAAAATACATACTTTACTGAAATATGGACTCTTGTAGTTGCTTCCTGAAAAAAAAAGTTTAAAACAGAAGTATACCAGATCTCACGAAAAAGTTGCAATGCGTATTTTAACAGTCAAATAATACGTAGTTTTTTCTAATAAGGAAAAAAAAAATATTTTTTGCTTTTCATAACTTCAATACCTTCAAAGTTGTTAAGACTCAGAAATAAATATCAGAATATATTAAATTGCCAGTTCACACTCATATTTGTTTTCCTTTAAGTTCTGAGTTTTTGAGTTCTGACTGGGATATAACTTCTTTTGATGTTATCAGAAATAAAAACATAGCTCAAATTAAAAATTGTTTTTAATAAAATGCAAATTATGTTCTGGTCTTTAGAAGGCCCACATATTCTTAGCCCTACTCATCTTTGTGGTAGTTTTTCCTTGTTTTGAGTTTCACTTGGTTATCCATTGTAATTTCAGTTCGTTTTGCAATTTGTTTATTTTTAGTCAATGATTTATGGTAGTTCTATGCTTAAGAAATTATTATATTTTTTTGTGCTCATCTTTGGAATAATGTTAAACTTTACTTTTCTTTGAAAAGGTTTTCAAATTAATTATAAAATGAAAAACTGTTGGATTTGCTAAGAAAGCTTTTCTGTTGTCTTATCTCCTTTTTATTCATGTTTTGTTTTAGAAGTTGAAGATGTTTTTCTTAGTGAGAGTGAAGAGCTCTTTGATACTTCGAACATTTGTTTGTCTCCTAAAGTGGAATCTGTTTCTTTGACTACTTTGCTCAGCATTGCAGGACCATTCAAATCAGAAGCTGACACCCAGGATTTGGAACCCAACAGTTTTGACAATGAAGGTATCTTTCAAACATTTGGTTTTGTAGAATCATGTATATCAGGAACATTTCATAAAAGAAAACTAGGGTACATGGACGACATTTTAGTATTTTGAACTAATCTTACTGTTAACAAATCTTAATTAATCTTATTCCTGATTTTTGTCTTATCTTATTCTAGTATGCAGGCATTTGGTAAACCGGTTTTGAAGTTTAACAACAACTTTCAAAGCGTTTATTGAAAGGTGGCTGGTGAATTCTATATATCTGGAAGCCAGAGAATACAGCTTAGAACTTACTTTTTATATTTCTTTCTCAATGAAGATATAAATCGATTTATTATTTTCATGAATTAAAAGGAAGAATCAAGTTTTTGAAACAAGCAGAAAATGGACTGGTATTATGTGAACTGCCAATCAAAATTTTTTAATTTAGAACATTAATTTATTAAAAATGCTAGATTCGGACAAATTTCAGAATTCATTTGGTGCCAGTAAATTAAAAAGATTTTAGTTTGCATGTCGAATGATTTGTTTTGCAGTATAAAACTAGAGGTGCATAACGAGTCCTAATAGGCTTCAATAATAGAGACGAAAGTCAGTTTCGGTGTTAGACATGAAATTCTATTGAGACCCTCGGGGTATAAACCCTCCTAGAATTAGAAAAATACTTCTTTTGGGGCATTTAAAAACCGGATTTGTCTAGTACTTTTTATTGAAAAAAATTGAAAGAAGACAAAAAATAAAGAGCTGAGGCCATTCCAGTGCCAACATAATTCAAACCAAAGCTTAAACTAAATCAATCATTTTCAAGTCCCCATGCCCATATTTGCTCTTCTGAAAATGTACAAGTCTGGAGATACGTCCTTTTGGTAACTGACTGACGATATGGTGTGTTTGGTACTTTACCAAGAACAATTGCTCTTGCGTTCAAGTATTTTGTGAGTAACGGAAGGCTCCACTATGACTACCTCTAACGGCAATTACTAACTATTTCTTGTAATATGTTTACAGATTCCCTTAATAATGTATATACAGATAACCCTTAATCCCTTAGTTCTACAATTTATTTATGGAACTAATCCTCCCACCACAGAAAGAGACAATTGTGCTTTAATACTAGAGACAAAGGCCAGTTTTTGTATTAGATGTGAAATTCAATGCAGATCCTTGGGGCATAAACCGTTCTAAATTTAGAAAAATTGCTTTTTTGGGTCATTTGAAAAATGGATTTCTAGTATTTTTTATTAACAAAAAATTTAACGAATTACAATTTCCCTCTCCCCATATTTTGGTTTGGTTTTTACTCTTGAAAACAAATTAGATTTACGTTTCCTAGGCACCGTGAAGTGTCGTAGCAACCCCTTTTGGCCAGGAATCCAAGGAAGGAATTAAGAAATAATATACAGAAATTGAAGTCAATTGCAATTATCATCTCGAAAGATGATGAAGATTTAAAAAAATAGATTAAAAGAATGTATATGCTGAATTTGTAACCAGTTATATACTGATCTTTGTATAAAGTGTTAAATTATCACGTGAGGTGTTTAATTATATATAATTACATAGAATGTGTACTATGTACAATATCGAAAACAGTATTGCGTGTGTAATTATCTATCCCAAACTTTCAGGATCAAGTTGCTGCAACTACTCTCTTCTCAAATACTTACAAAATTATTGTATTGTGATTTATTCTACAACTAAATGTATATAAGACAAATTTTCTTGCCCTCAAATGAATCAAAGAAAATGTAGAAAATATATTTGTCTTAACCTAAAATGCACATCAGGAATCACTATTAGGTAGGCAGAGTAGGAAAAGTTGCAACGCTGGTTTTTAATATGTTGTTACTGGGTGTTAGTACGCATATGCATATGCAAAGTCTTTCCTTTTACATAATTAATTTAAAAAACTTTCCACAATACAGGTTTTTAAAAGAAAAGTAAAGAGCTCTATTAAGCCAAGAATGAGTAAAAATAAAGTCCAATAATCTTCTAAGCATAATACTACCACAAATCACTATCAATAAGTAAATGAAAATAAAAATGAACAGAAATTACAAAAAAATAGCCAAGCCAAACGCAAAACAAGTAAAAATTAATATGAGGAGGGCTGATAACCCCTATGCCTTCATAAGACAAATTCACAATTTGTGCTTTACTGAAGAAAACAAACAAACAAATGACCGTGGATTGTCAGTTAAATTAGCATATACCGACATTTCTTCGTTAAAGTTTTGATAATTTCTCATTTATAAAAGTAAGAAAGGTGAAAATATTTCAAATGTATTTTGTTTTAAGTAAAGTGCAAATTGTGTTCTGGTCTTTTTCTGGCAAATTGTGAAGGATCTAGGGGATTGTCATCCTCAAAGACGTAATTTCTAGACCTTTCAATTACGTTGAACTTAATAACTTATTAGCCATCTCAAAATTTCAGTCAGATACATTTCGGGAAAATATGAGGTGTGGGGAGGCGGTCCACCCTCTGCTCACTTTGAATCTTAGAAAGATCATTATATATTCTGATTACCAACTCAATGAGCCTTTTCCGAAGTTTATACGATCACTCTTTCTATATATATACCTTATATGCCCCCTGGGCATAACTTACAACCTGTGCCCTGAGGGCTATGGTCAGGTTTTCATCCTCAAAGACATTATTTCTGGACCTTTCAATTTCATTGAACAAAATAGCTATCTAAAAATTTGGATTGGATGGGTTTGGGTAATTGGGTGGCGTGGGAGGGGGGGTTGTTTCCCTCCAATCACTTTTGAGTTTTAAAAAGGGCACTAGCCCTTTCAATTTCCAATCGAATTAGCTCTTTTCGAAGTTTCTATGACAACAAATGGGCAAGTTTCTATCAGATTCATTTTAGGAAAATACGAGGTGTTTGGGGGGGGGGGGGGGGTATCCACCCTCTGATCACTCTGAATATTAAAAAGGGCACTAGAACATCTGATTTTCAATTCAATTAGCCCATTACACTGTTTAAACGAACACCCTTACTATATATACCTTATATGCCCCCAGGGCAAAACTTATAACCCGTGACCATGAGGGCTCTGGTGGGTTGTCATGCGCAAAGACATTATCTTCGGAACTTTCAATAACGTTGAACAAAATGGATATCTAAAAATTTTGACTGGATGGATGGGGAAATGATGGGCTTGGGAGGGGGTTATTTGCCCTCCAATCACTTTCGACTATTAAAAAGGGCACTAACAGTTTGAATTTGCAATCGAATGAGCTCTTTTCGAAGTTTTTACGACAAGTCCTTCGATACAAAGTGCCCTGGCCTAAGACCAAAAAATTAAATAAAATAAATAAAAAATTGTGCCCACATCACTCTTTACCTAGGCATCGCTATTGCGCTGCCCAAGATGACTTCCACTTAAAACCTTAATATGATGGGACTAATATAATTCTTTTCTGAAACACTTTGAGTTTGTTCATACCTTACAGAAAACTTATGCGTCAATTAAACCATTAAACTAAAACTAATTTTTAACGTTATCAACTATTTTGATTTTTATTGTTGTGTATGGGCGTTAAAAATGGCTTTGGTTAATCTAACTAAAAATAATAAATTAATATTTTTCAAATAAAATGTTTTATGAAACAAAGGAATTTTTTATGTAGGTTTCTGCTATGGCTGAATCCAAACAGATAACAGGAGAGGTCAATTTTTGGGAGATTTGGGAGCCTCTTTGTTTCTGATCAATTCGTTGAGATTTAATTTTTATAGCATTTTAGGGTTTCTTTTCCTTGTTATTTTTATTTGTTTTTGTTGGTGTTGAAGGTCCTTCAATAAGTGCTGCCACAACCCTATTGGAAGCCTCAAATTCTTCTCTATCACCAGGACATCAAAGTCTCTCTGAGGGTGTTTCACCCAGCATTTCCACATCTTTTCTAGAATTGGACTCCCATGAAGTGGGCCTCGATGACGAAGGTATAATTAAACGAATAATGTTTCTGAATTATTTTTAAAAGACAAACAATTTTTTTGCTAAGATAAAGCATGAAACATTATATAAAGCTTTAAATAGCGTTTTTGAAAGATTTTACTTCCATAAAAAGTGTTATCGCGTTAAACACAAGGCGATTTTAAGATTTATCGTTGAGAGCATTATTTAAGTAGGCTAAAGTTGTACAATGTTAGCAAAGTGCCGATTGATCTGCCATTCTAGTCTTCATTGAGTGAGTATAAATGTTTCTATTCAAAAAAATTAACTACTAACTAATGGATATGAAAATATGTGAATAAAACTCTAATTTTGCGATATCAGTTTCGTAACAATCAAGTTTATCACTCTTAAATTTGTTCTGACCTCTTGTTATGTCTAGTTTTATAAGTTTGTTGACTGGTATTTGCATGCTCTGTGGCTTTCATTCTTTCTGGGTGAATTATTCAGACAATGTTATTGTTCATTGATCTTGTATTTTTTAATTCTTTTTATTTTGTAGAACGTGAAGCTGCGTCAAAAATTGATACTGAAACGATTTTAGAAACTACTTTTTTTATTCTGTCATCTGGGCATCAAAATTGACCTTTGGGTGTTTCATTGAATGTAACATCTGAATCAGACTTACAGGAAGTGGATAGAAATGATGAAGGTATATTTGGAATTATTAGTGGTACTTTAAAATTCAGGCTGATGAATAATTTTGTTGAAAGTTTTTTCCTAACTAACAAACGTTCTTCACGTTTTTGTATTTGAATAGTATTGCCAAAAGTATTTTTTTCATTCAAATAGATAATTGAATAGTACTCCCAAAAGTCATAATAACACTTAGTGTTCATTTTAGCTCGTTGGCAAGTGCCTCAAAGAAATTTAAATGCTCAATACTGAAACAGTTTAAGACAAAAGTAGGTCTTGAGCTTCTCAACATTAATCTAAAAACTTTCTTTTTAAGAAACTAGAAAGTTACACTAGCAAAGTAGTGGTAGACTTTGTTTTTTTACTTTGCTGATTTGTTGAAAAATTTTCTGCGTAACACCAATTTTCTCCCGAACATTATGTAGCTTTCGTCGATTTTATCCCAGGTGAACGCAGAGTTTTTGGAAAGGAGGGGGGGGGGGTGTAAACCACATCACTGAACATTAGTTTTCAGAGTTATTGCAAACCCATGTTAATAACTCTCAAAATTGTATCTTTTAAGTAAAACAGTCATACACACTTATTAAAGGAAATAGGAACTTCCTGTGAGGGTTTAAAGAGGGAGGCTTTGAAGAAATTGAGATGACGGAAGAGCCTGTGTAGCTGTTGGCCACCGCAAGCCCACCCAGCGGGGGTGGCCTGCGGAGAGATATTAGTAGTAGCACTCTAGTAGACTCAGAAAATTATATATATCACGTTTGTAAGTCTTACTTCCACTGCCCGCTTATGCTTTGGTATACCCATGGAGTGTATGTTTGGTCGTTCAGTTTGATATCACTTAAATCATAAATCATGCAAAAATCTTCTCGAATGATATGGAGAAAGATAGATGTACAGCACGGAGAAAGCTTGACGAGAAAATGATTTATTGAAGCATTTCTATGTATAACATTAGTAAAAATATATTTTTACGGACCCCCCCCCTCCCTCTACTCCCCACTTATTCCTGTATATACCCAGAGAGTGAACATTTGATTTTTGAGTCCATTATTGGTTTTCACTTAAATCTTGCAAAATTACCTATTTAGGTTCTCTATGAAGAAAGATACGCCAGAAAAGAATTCGCTGAAACATTTCGAAGCATTTATCGCTTATTTTTTCATACTCTATATAACTTTCAATCATCTTAAGTTTTTAAGCTGACAAAGACAATTTTTATTATTCATAATCTAATTATCCTATGAAATCGAACTAACTTAAAGTTTTATTTATTTTTTATTTAATAATTAAAGCAACTGAATATAACCAGTGCAAGACAATGTAGATCCCAATCTTTTAATACTTTTTGAATGTTTGACTTTCACGTACATTTGTTATTAGAGCCCGACCGATATGGATTATTTGGGTCTAATAAAGATACCGATTTTGGTGGTTTTGGGTTTTTAGTTGTTTAGACGTTTTTGAAATCACCATACATTTTGAAGATTGATGCATCAGGTGTGTAATGACAACTGCTGCAGTTCTATCCCCACAATTAGACTTAGCTGATTGCTCTGTCCCAAGGACTGGACAAGCAAAATTACCTGAGGAAAATCTGGTGCGATCTACTGGATAAGTTGTAAATATAAGACTCAATATTTATTTCCCGTAAGCCGATAATGTCTCTGACCCCCATATTTGTCTGATAATTTTGTTCAGGCCCTAATTGTCTTAATATCAATTTCTTTGTTTTTCTTATTTTATTAATTTGAGTAAAGAAATTTAATTCTTTTTTTTTTCACTACAGGGGTGATGCATTCTACTTTGTGCAGCTCTGATGGTATGAGTCATCCAGAACTCTTAGGCCCAAAACCAATCGTTATGGTAAAAAAAACTGACAGAGAAGGCCATTGAAGAATTTACAGTTGGAATCTGGCGATGTGGCTCCTGTGGAAAAGCACAGAAATCTCTTTTGATTCTAGATCTTCACATTGACACTGGTTGTGAAGAGCTTTCGCCAATAGAGTGTGATATCTGCCCCGCAGTAGTTCGTGATTACAGCAATTTTGTTGTTCATTTCCTGGAACACCAAATGGGAGGGACAAGGAGATGTGTCATTTGTTTAAGAGAATCTATTGGTGATATGAGACAACATCTAGAGTTACATGGTCACTTTTTGCCAAAAATGTCTGAACTAGACCTGCAGGAAAATAAATCGCTAATCGTGTCACAGAATTCATCAGCAAGCAGCTACTCAAATTCATCAAAATCGGAATCTGATGAAAAAAGTTTAGACGATCAGAAAACATACTTGCTCAGTAAAAAGGTTATAAAATTAGAAAGACATAAAAGTATACACACAGAAAAAAAGATATATGAATGCAACCTATGTAAGAAATGCTTTTCATTTCCAAGCATTTTGAAAAAGTATCAAACAGTGCATACAGGTGAGAGCCCATTTGAATGTGAGATATGTAAGAAATGCTTTTTTTCGTCATTTGATTTGAACAAGCACCAAATAGTGCATACAGGTGAGAGGCCATTTGAATGTGAGGTTTGTAAGAAATGCTTTTCTAGATCAGACAATTTGAAAAAGCATCAAATAGTGCATACAGGTGAGAGCCCATTTAAATGTGAGATATGTAAGAAATGCTTTTCTACATCAAATGAATTGAGAAAGCACCAAACAATGCATACAGGTGAGAGCCCATTTAAATGTGAGATATGTAAGAAATGCTTTTCTTCGTCATTTGATTTGAACAGGCACCAAAGAGTGCATACTGGTGAGAGACCATTTAAGTGTTATATATGTAAGAAATGCTTTTCTCTATCAAGTATTTTGAATAAGCATCAAAGACTACATACTGGTGAGAAACCATTCAAATGTAATTTATGCAAGAGAGCATTTTCAGAGAAATCGACCTTGAAATATCACCTAACAACCCATTCTAAGAAGAAGTCTGATAGTTAATAGTTGACAATAAAAAATTTGGATGGACCACTGTAATTGTTGTTTACAGCAATTGAGTCTTGTTGCATCCTTGAATGTCACTTTATCTATGCTACTGGGGGAGAAGGATGTCAAGGCAAAAGTCAGACATTAGACAGTTCAGTTTGAGGTTTGTGGTAAATTTTTGTCATCTCATTCACAAGGAAGTCAGGTTAAGCTGAGTTGAACTGAGTCCTTACAAGCAGTAAAGGAAGAACAAAGAGTAATTTTGAAATCTCTTTTTTGAATATTCTCTTAGATATATTCTAAGATATATAATCTTAGATGTCGGATCTTTGGTGAGACTAATTACTATATTACTAAATCTTTTCAGTTTAAAAAATGGTTTTCGCTCAAAGCTAGTACATTTAATTATTTCAGATGCCAGGTTACTTAAGGTAATGTTTTAGTGAATCCAAGGTCACTTTTTTAGGCAAAAAAAATGCTATGAAAATAGCGCTGCTCAAAAATAATTTTAAAAAATATCGAGGAATACTCTGTCATATTGGGAGCCGTTTGCTTAAAGGTAAACTCGTTTCTTTAGAGGATTTGAGAGGGCTCTAACCGTCCTCCTCACATATCGAGTGTTGGAAATATATGTTGTAAATACTACATACACTGTTGTATTTTGATATATTTATTTGTTTATTTGAATATTCCGGCGTAATCTGCCTATTCGAGAAATTTAATGTGACTGTAAAGAGTTATTTTGTATCTTGACATATCCAAGCAAAATCAATAAGCCTCCCCTCTTGAGAAATATTAAAATTCAAGATTTGTATTTTTGTCTTCTCATACAATTCATAAAAAAAAAACCTAAACTTTCCGCTTTCAAAGGCAATTGATTTTGAGTAATTTTGTTTGCATTTCTGTCAAATAAATACATACTTTGTTCCTCTAATTTGTTTCAGCCAAATTATTCAGGTTTTATTCTCGGTTAGGTTTGAAGTATTGTGTATTAAGCTACAGGTTCAATGTGGCTTGATACCTCCCCCTCTTTCTACAAGCCTCATGATGAACTAAAAAATATTCTGAATTTTGCAATAAAATCTGTTAATTTGGCAAATACAACTGTTAATTGTAAATTTTTGACAAGAAAAATGATGAAAAATCACCGACTTGTTCATTTATACTACGAATTTTCTCAATATTCATTAATTGCAAGATTCTTTATTTATTCAAAGGTAGTGTTAAAAATTCTTTCACTTTGTTATTGGTGTAATTGAGAATAAAGGTCCACCATAGAAATCTATTAACCTTTAAGCCTAGAAAAGCCATATTATAGAGAAAAAAATCCTAAGGATTCCCACTTTAAAGGTTATTGATTTCTAGTCATATTGTTTGTTTGCCTGTCAAATAAGTACATTGATTACATCTTCTGTTCCTCCAATATGTTTCAGCAATTATGTATGTCGTGTCGTATATTTGAGGTAATGGCGTCCCATTACCTCGTGCACTGGTAGATAATATATTTTACCAAAGCTTTCCGTTTTGTGATAAACAAGGCAAGATTACCGTACCACAAAATTCTGGAAAAGTGGTCTATATGACGATCAACGTTTTTTTCTTAAATATAAAGTAATTAAAGTTTATTTTGTAGTAGCTTGAGCTTAAACTTATAACCAAGATCCAAGGAAATTCTTTGGACTTAATTCTGCATATTAAAAATTTTTTCGTCTATTAGAAGGATGAAATCAATTAATCTTAATTAATAAGATCCCTGAGCATGAGTCTTTGGTGAGTATACACTCAAACTCATGTGTACTATCTTTATAAGTGAGCAATAATTGTGTATGTATGTATTTATTTTTTCTCGAAAAAAATTATATTTTTCCGGGAAAATTGGTATCTAGGGATATTCTCGCATAGAAAAACGATCTTGATAGGTCAGAAGTCTGAGAAAATTCGTCAAGAGCCTTAATTTTGGTTTCTGCAAATGACTCCATGTACTATGTTAGGACATCATATAAGATTTCTTATGACATCATATAAGAAAATTTTATATGATGTCATGCATAACATAAATAAGATTGTTGAGTTTCCAATGAATCAGTTATTTATTCTATTCTTAACCAAGTATTTCAACAATGACGATTCCAATGGAGCAGTTATCATTTCTAGCCAACATAATTTTCGAGGGTTTCTAGGCTCTCGTAGGAAATTCTCGTAAATTTGTTTTCGCAGTGAACTTTTACCACAAACATTAATCGAAATAGTAGCTACCATTCCCGAATCGTCTTCAAATGGTAATTTTGTTTCTCACTTAATATTTTCCTTTCCAAAGCTTTTTTGTTAATTTTTGGTTCCCATGGACAGAACTTAGTTCTTTACATGGTTACAGCGTTTGCTGCAACCATGATGTGGTATATTTAGAACTTAGAATACATATCAATATCACTGGACTTCTTAAAAGTCAGCTGTTTCTGATACACCCCCTTCACATACCTCATGGCTATAATTATGCCATCAACTCCTTCCCTCCTATGACCATAAGCGAATCCTGATTACGCATATGAGTATGATCACGTATCCTTAACCCGACCGACATGAACATCATGAGTGAATACCTCTTCCCTAGGTAATCACGAGTGTACATTCACTATATGCTAAAGACTTAGTGTGAGAATTTAACTTTTTTTTTATTCCGACAAATTTTCAGGACAAAAATGCAGATTTTCCCCCATTTTAAGTAAATCAGTAAAATAGCAAACATGCATCGGGATTTATTGTACAATTTCTTTACTTGATATTTATGAAATACTAACCTAGGTATTCGGTCCAGGATATCGTCATTAAAAATTAAAACTAAAAATTAAAACCATGATTATGATGTTTAATTAACATTAAAACGTCATTAAAATTTTAAAAATGTTTATAAAATAGTAGCAACTAGAATAGTACACAGATCATAGGCATTTCTAGCCAAAACTGCTTCAAAAAGCTGTGTCAAAGATAAACAATGATGACGGTGATGGGTATGATGGGTATGATCAAAATCCAAAAGCTCTTCAAAAATGAAAATGAAGAGTAAAGACACAAGCTGTTAGAATACATACGAAAACGACAATTAGAGCGGGTCCGAAATGAAGAGCTAAGGCAGACGGTTAGAAGACCTTCGACACCGAGCATGTGAGCGAGTCAAAAATGAAAATGAAGAACAAAGACGCGTGATTAGAACAAAAGTAATGGCAGGTCAATAATGAAAATGAAGAATGAAGACACACGCGGTTAGAAGACTTGCGGCCCCGAGCTTGTGAGCGTGTAAAAAATAAAATGAAGAGTAAATACATGCGTGGTTAAAAGAACAGCGGCGGCGTGTCGAAAATGAAAATGAAGAGCAAAGATATGCGCGGTTAGGACATGCGACACCGAGCACATGAGCGAGTCAATGAAAATCAACCTAGACCGCGAGAATCAAAAATTGTCAATATTGAACATGGATAAGGTCATCAATGCCTACCATACCTTTGGGGAAAAAACAAAGGTTTGGCGATATGTGTTTCATAAGGACAAAATAAAAGCCGAGGTAAAACGAGCCATGCTAATTGAAAAGGATAACGATGATTATTGGGTTTGGGATTTTGACATGAATAAGGTCAATGCCCATCATACCTTTGAAAGTCAAAAACATGGACTAGATGATTCGTTGGAAGATAAAGAAGTTTTAAACCCACCACCTGAAAAATTGAAAAACAAATGTTCGGCAATATGTCTTTCATAATGACAAACGACAAGGTAAGGCAAAAGTTAAGGTCCAAAAAAAAAAATTGTAATTTTACAAAGGCACTTTTTCTAATTTAAGGTCCATTTGAACATCATGGCATCAAGAAAAGGCTCAAATTGTCTGTGTTTAGAAGACAAGCAACAGTGAGAATCCACATATAGAAACTTGCCGGGGCCCGGCGGTGAAGCCGGCGGGCTCCTGGTACTATATATATATATATATATATATATATATATATATATATATATATATATATATATATATATATATATATATATATATATATATATATGTATATATATATATATATACTATCTTTATAAGTGAGAAATAATTGTGTAATTGTTTATTTTTTTCTAGAAAAAGGTCAGAAGTCTGATAAAATTCGTTAAAAAATGATTTTAGCTGGAAGCTAGTACATTTAATTATTTGAGATGTCAGGTTACTTAAGGTAACGTTATAGTGAATCCAAGGTCACTTTTTTTGGCAAAAAAAAATATTTTTCTTTCTTGACAACAAAAAAATGTTTAACTACAAAACTTCATGTAAACGCAGTTTTACAATTGCAACTAAAAAGTCTATTTTCTGGATCAGCTTGAAACTTTCTGTATTGTTTAGCCGGCCAAGTGGACACCGAATTTTAATTGAGAGGGGACTCCCGAAAATTTGCCAATATTTTTTTTAATCTAATTGTTTGAAACATACACCCAGGGCACAAATTTACAAAACAGTGACAAACTTGAAAATTTTTTAAGTTCAGTTCAGAATCGGAAGAAAGTTATTATTTATACTGCAAAAGTAGTTACGGTGCCTGAGCAATAATTTTAATGTTTTAATTCAAACTAGAAAAATGTCTGAAAATTTTAAAATTAATTTATTTTTTTGTAAGATAAAATCCACTCACTTCGTGATTAAACTTATAGGTTTTAACGCAACAGGTTATATAATATCAGTAGGAAGGCCTAAAAAACTAAAACTTGCAATTATTACAAATGATGTTTCTATGTTTTGACAAGGGATTACAACAATTCAAAAACGATGAAAAACAAAACCAAAAGTTTCAAGCTTAGTACATATCGTTGTTAGAAATCGGGGAAGCTTCAATAATCAAATATTTTTGAAAAGACTGCAGTATGAAAAGATAATAAATTGCGTAAAGAGCAAAAAAACTGGTAATTGCAAAAATATTTGTATATATTTTAAAAAGGGTTTATAAAAATTAAAATAGCTTAAAAAAATAAACCAAATGTTTGAAGCTCAGTAAAAATCGTTGTTAGAAATCGGACTAGCTTCAATAATCAACTATCTTTTAAAAGACAGTAGTATGAACAGAGACTAATTTGCGTAAAGAGCAAAAAACTGGTCATTGCAAAAATGTTTGCATATATTTTAACAAGGGATTACAACAATTCAAAAAGCTTAAAAAGAAAACGTTTTTGAACGCAACCAGTTATATAATGCCAGTAGTAAGGCCCAAAAAATGAAAATTTGTAATTATTGCAAATGATGATATTCTATTTTGACAAGTGATTACAACAATTCAAAAGCCTTAAAAAAGAAAACTAAAAGTTTAAAGCTCAATACATAACGATGTTAAAAATCGGACTAGATTCAGTAATCAACTATCTTTGAATAGACTACAGCATGAAAAGACATTAAAGTGTGTAAAGAGCAAAACACTGCTAGTTGCAAAAACATTTGTATATATTTAACAAGGGATTACTACAATTCCATAACCTTAAAAAAGAAAACCAAAAATTTGAAGTTTAGTAGTTTTCGTTGTCAGAAATCGGACTTGCTTTTATAATAAAATATCTTTGAAAAGACGGTAATATGAAAAGGCATCATATTGTCTGCGGTTAAAAGACACGCGACAATGGGAATCTATATATAGAAGGGTTCTAGGCGTTTACCTCTCTGGAAAATACCCCTCTCCCTGCGGAAAATTCCCCCCCCCCTTCCAAAAAAAACACCCGTCGTGGAAAATACCCTGTCCCGTGGAAAATAAGGCTTTCCAAATTTGAGAATTTTATCTGAGTTCATTCTTTTTAATTTCCGTAGGGGGAATGAATTTTGGTACTTGTGTATTATGCGCCTCTCACTCAAGTTTACGCTGTGTAAAATTAGAGCACAGCGGTTTTTTCGTTAGTTTCTTCGTTACTTTAGAAACAAGTTTGGGCTATAGATTCGCACATTAGGGGGGTCTTCATGCAAAGTGTGTTTAGTACAATTATTCTGCGTGTTAGATAGATGGATAGATAAGTGTATTTTAAAGCCAAGTTTACGGGCATGAACACAGTAAAATAACATAAATGAAAGGCACAGATAACATAAACTTTGATCAGTGATCATCATAAAACACTTAAATCAAATACTAATTTAACCTAATAATAGTACTTAATACTTTGAAAAACAGTCATTGAAAAAAACTTAAAACTTGGGGAAAACACTTAAATGAAAAATTACATTTACTTTATTCCGTTTTTTTTTTATTTATTTTTTTTTTTTTTTTTTTTTTTTTTTTAGTCAACAAAATTTCCAGATTCCTCGCTATTCCTCTGTAATTTTTTAAGTGTCATATACCTAGAAAGGATTGTTTTCTGACTTCAAACTGTCCAAATACTTTACCCCTTCCCCTTATGTGCAAATATATAGCCCAAATTATATATTTCCAATATTTTGTGTCACTTGTCTTTGTCTTGTCTCGCGCTAAGTTGAAAAAAAACTAGCCAAGAAACAGGTTTGTGCTCAAGTTTTACGCAGCGTCAACTTGAGTGAGTTGTCCATAATAAACAAGTACCAAAACTTCTTCCCTCTACGGAAATAAAAAAAAAAAAAAAAACTCAAATATAAGTCTCAAATTTGGAAAGCCTTATTTTCGACGGGGAGGGGGGATATTTTCCTCGGAGGGAAGGGGGTGGGGGTTAGATTTTCTAGAGAGGAAATGGACGGGGGGGAGGGGTAAAGCTGGCAATCATATAGAAGCCTGCCACGTGTCAAGTGCCGGAGCCCGGCGGTTGATAAGTGCAAAAAATATTTGCATATATTTTAAAGGATTACAACAATTCAAAAAACCTTAAAAAAGAAAACCAAAAGTTTCAAGCTTACTAGATATCGTTGTTAGAAATTGGACTTGCTTTAGTAATCAAATATCGCTGAAAGACTGCAATATGAAAAGACAGAAAATTGTCTCAAATTGTCTGTGGCTAGAAGACAAGCGACAGTGAGAATCCCTCTATAGAAGTCTACCCCGTACCGAGTTCCAGGGCCCGGTGGCGAAGCTGCCAGGTTTCCGGTACTACATATATACATATATATATATATATATATATATATATATATATATATATATATATATATATATATATATATATATATATATATATATATATATATATATATATATATATATATATATATATATATATATATATATATATATATATATATATATATATATATAATTATAAATATTATAGAATTATTGTAGAATTGTCCTAGCTTGAAAATAAACTTTTGATTTCTTTTATTAGTCTTGGACTAAAGATGTAATACATTTGCTGTTTTTGTTTAGTATTTAAGGTCTAATAATTGCGGTGTGGAGCGGAACTTCCTTTTAGATTATAACACCAAAGGTGTAGAGACCGTCATCGCAAAGGCTATAACAGCATTGGAGCCTGTAAACCGTCATTGCCGAGGTTATATCGCTTTGAAGCGTCCAAACAAGCATTACTAAGGTCATATCGTATTAATGATATGACCTTAGTTCATATCGTAACTAAGGTCATATCATAAGCAATGAGACTATCATTGCTTAGGTCATAACGCCTTTTGGATTGTACAGGCAGAATCGGATTTAAAGCTTTGACACTTCTAGGCCCAAGCGTTTTGGCCGCTCTGTTTTCGCGAAATTCTCAGGGAAATCCCAACAATTTGGGGGCAGTGGAAGCACTTAACAGAACGCAACTGTCGACCCGAAAGTAATGAAAGAGAGAGGTGATACCGAACTCTCAGCTGTCATACCTGGGAGACACTTTACAGTTTATAAGTGGCCAAGAAATTCCTGTGTTATTTTAAAATCACTTTTCTGTGAAAAGGCAGCGCGGTGGCAGAGTGCACTCGGGACTTCGACTATAAATTGCATCAGTCCAGTTTTTGTTAAGAAAACAATCACTCAGTGATAATTATTACGTTCCCTGATATTGTGCGCCCCTAGGCCCGGACCTATTGGTAAATCCAGCCCAGCGTACAGGCTGTCATTGCTAAGTACATAACGCCTTTGGAGGATAGAACCTAAATACTATGGTCATAACGCCTTCAAAGCGTATTGACCGCAATTTTTAAGGCATTACACTTAGGGCACATAAGCCTGTTTTTGGTAGAGAGTAAGTTGTTTCTTGAGACTGTTATGGGGAGCAGTTTCGATACCTAATTATAAAAAAAAATCTGTACTAATAAAATTTATTTTTGTAAAACAATACTCAAAATGCTGTTTCGGAAATGTGACAAAAATGTGACAGCTACTTTAACTAAATATTGACAACCTGTTTTTGTTTCTAATTCTCTAATATTTGAATTGTTTCGTTAGTTTCTACTTAACCGGCTCAAACAATCGTATTCTAATTTCACTGTCCCTGGTACTTTGAAATTTCATTGCCCTTGGTACTTTGAATCATTCTGCATAGGAATAGTTTAAAGGCAGAAAGAAGAAATGCTTTGGAAGAAAGCTTCTTTCATTAGAGATTGACTTCCTGATTTTTCTTAATTTTTTAATATTTGAATTGTTTTGTTAATTTCTAGTTAACCGGATCAAACAACCATTTTTTTAATTTCACTGTCCTTGGTACTTTGAATTATTCTGCATATTAATAGTCTGAAGGCAGGGATTGTTTTATTAGTTTCTACTTAACCAGTTCATACAATCATATTTTAATTTCACTGTCCTTGGTACATTGAATCATTCTGCATAGTAATAGTTTAAAGGCATAAAATAAGAAAAGCTTCAGAGCAAAGCTTCTTTCATTAAAGATTGACTTCCTGACTCTTCTAATTTCTTAGGACTGTAATTGTTGTGTTCAGAAGACGACCACTTTCATTAAAGATCGACATCCTGATTCTTTCTAATTTTTAAATACCGGTATTTGAATGTTATTGTTAGTTTTTACTTAACCGGTCCAAACAATCATATTTTATTTCACCGTCCTTGGTGCTTTGAATCATTCTGTATATGAATAGTTTGAAGGTAGAAAGAAGGAAAGCTACAGAGGACAGCTACTTTCACTAAAGATTGACATCATAATTCTTACTAATTCTTTAATATTTGAATTGTGCTGTTAGTTTCCACTTAACAGGTTCAAACAATCATATTTTTATGTCACTGTCCTTGGTAATTTGAATCATTCTACATAGGAATAGTTTGAAGGCAGAAGGGAGTAAGGTTTTAGAAGAAAACTTTCTTTCATTAAAGACTGGCTTTTTTAAAACATAGAATTTTTTTACATTTCTTAAAATGAGATGAAACATACTTAAAACAAAAAAAAACACATTTAATATTTTTGAAATACAAAATGAGAATGATATAGATATGTTAGTCGTGACTTTTACTATTAGAAAAATATTGTTTGTAGTAGAAGTTTTTTTGGACTGAATTCTTTGAACTTGGAAAATTATTCAATTTTTTTTACGTATTTCAAAATGACATGAAATATGCTTGCGGCTGTACCAATGGTACTCTATGACTGCTTATCGACACTATGCGACTATACCAGTGGTACTCTATGGTTACTTATCGAGACTACCTAGTTTTTTATGTGTATTAAATCAGTAACTGTCTTATATTGGAAGCATAACCACCGATATCATATTAAAAAAAAAAGTGAAAATGAACTATTCTAAGAAAGTGTGATGTACATGTTAGAGTGACTGAAACGTTACATATTTTTTTAATTTAAGCCCTTTTTCAGCTATGACAATGTTTGGTGTGATTGACACAGAATATATTGGACCAAAATATTCCTCAAGTGGTGTTATTTTCGAAGCGGCTTTCTCATTGCTAGATGAACAACGCCGTAAAGTTAATAGTTGTAAATGGAATGTCAAATAAAATATGTTTCAGTGCGATAAAAAAAGATGGTGTCCAACATTAAATTTTATAAATCGAAACTGCTTTTACGATAAAATCTTAAGACAACGTAATGAAAATGGTTATGAAATGAAACATGCACAAGAGGAAATTCAGGAAATATACAGTTTTTCCAGTGTGCAAGCTGTTTATGTTAAGGAAAACATGCTGACTGATAAACTCTTACTATGAAAATGTGATAAAGACATACCCCTATTCAACTTAGAAGACTTCAAATGTGAGAAATACCTGCATTCAGTAAATGATCCGGAGGATGAAGATAGATATTTCGCTCAATTAGTACTTGAAAAGATACCTGACATAGAAAAATGCAGCAGATATCTAAAGACCTATACTCATGCTCTTTCTATCAAATTGATTAAGGTTTTTGTTTTTAAAGGTACATTTTTCCAAATATTTAATAAAGGCATTTTTTAAATGTGTAAATATGTATATTTTTCCAAATATTTTTGTCTGTTGAATTTATTTTTAAGCAATAAACATGTTTTAACTTACTTTCCATTTTCATCTAAGACTTATACATAATGTTTAGCTCTAGGATACCGTTTGAAATAGGAAGGAACTTTTTTTTTCTTGAAAATTGAAATAAGCTTTTTTAAAACATTCTAATGAAATTAATAAAGTTGAATTAGTCTAGCCAAGGATATTGGACAAAAACAATCCAAGAGAGGGAATGTTTTAAATATCATAAATTGTGTGTAATAGTGAACCTTAAGCAATAAACATCTTTAAGCTTAATACGTCATTAATTTATAGATCTATCACCTGAAGCAATCAAACAGATAGTTTCAAATTAACCTATGATGGAGGAATATATTGAAATAGATGTATCTTTTTACTGGGATTATATCATCTGTAAAGGTCACTATCATGATTTTACCAATTCGTACGACTATATTGCAATCAAATTAGAAAACGGGGATTTTTTAATAAATGAGATGAATGTCGAGGAGATGAATTCAAATAGATTGGAGAGAAACTCAATTTTAGATTGGTCAAGTAAAAAGTTATCGGAAGAAAAGGTAGCATTACCACCCTATGAAATCTCAAAATCACAACGATGGTCATGGAAAAGGAACTATAATAATCAACACCGTGATCACACCGAAAAAAATATAAGATCAACAAAATTTATTGCACCACTATAGGAGATCTTCACATTTCTTAAGAAATAACAGAGAAGATTTTTATAATAGACATTTGTAAATATGTCTATTTTTCCAAATATTTTTTGTTTGTTGAATATATTTTTAAGCAATAAACATGTTTTTGCTTATTTTTAATTTTCATCAATGACCTATACATCATGTTTAGCATTTGGATACCAAATATAATGGATACTACATTAGTCTTTGGATACCAAATAGAACGGAGAGACGGATACCGTCTCTCCATTCTATTTGAATTCATCTCCTCCACATTCATCTCATTTATTCTAAAGTCCCCATTTTCTAAATTGATTGCATTAGACTCAAAAAAGTTGGTAAAATCATGATAGTGACCTTTACAGGTGATACAGTCACAGTAAAAAGATACTTCTATTTCAATATTGTCCTTCGTCATAGGTTAATTTGAAACTAGCTATGTGATTACTTCAGGTAACAGAGAAATAAATAGATGAACTGTTAAGCTTAAAGATGTTTATTGCTTAAAGTTCCCTATTACTCACGACTTAGAATATTTCAAAAATGCTCTCTTGGATTGTTTTGTCCAATATCCTTGGCTAGATTTATTCGACTCTATTAATTTCATTGGAATATTAAAAAAAAATTATTTCTATTTTCAGAAACAAAAATGTTCCTTCATGTTTCAAACGGTATCCTAGAGCTAAACATGAGTAATAGGTCATAGGTGAAAATGGAAAGTAATTTAAAACATGTTTATTGCTTAAAAATATAATCAACAAACAAAAACTTTTTGTAAAAATATACATATTTACATATTTAAAAAAAGAGGCTTAATCAAATATTTGGAAAAATATACATATTCACATATTTAAAAAAAAAGCTTAATGCATTTGATAGAAGGAACGTGAGTTTAGATCTTTGGATATCTGATGCATTTCTCCATGTTAGGTATCTTTTCAGGTACCCAGTGAGTGAAATACCTAACTTCATCTTCCGGATCATGTACTGAATGCAGTCTCATATTAGTTGAATAATGGTATGTCTTTATCACATTTTTCCAGTAATAGTTTATCATTCGGTACGTTTCTCTTAACATAAATAGCTTGCACACTGAAAAACTGCATATTTCCTGCATATTTGTTATACATGTTTTATTTCATAACCATTTTCATTACTTAGTCTTATGATTTTATTGTAAAAGCAGTTTCGATTTGTGAAATTTAATGTTAGACAGAATCTGTTTTATCGTACTAAAACATATTGTATTTGACGTTCCATTTATAACTATAAACTTCACGGCGTCGTTCATCTAGCAATAAGAAAGCCGCTTCAAAAATAGCACCCATTGAGGAATATTTCTGTCTATTATATTCGGTGTCAATCACAGCAAACATTATTATAGCTGGCAAAGGGCTTAAATTAAATAAATATGTAAAGTTTCTTCCACTCTAACAGGTACAACACACTTTCTTAGAATAATTCATTTTCACTTCTTTTTTTAAATGGTATCGGTGGTCAATGTAAGAAAATCACTGGTTTAATACACATAATAAACTAGGTAGTCTCGATAAGTAACCATAGAGTACCACTGGTACAGTCACATAGTGTCGATGAGCAGCAATTGAGTTCTATTGGTACAATTGCAAGCATATTTCATGTCATTTTAAGAAACTTAAAAAAAAGTTGAATGATTTTCCAAGTCCAAAAAAGTCAGTCCAAAAAAAAGTGCTATTGCAAACATTATTTTTCTAATAGTAAAAGTCACGACTAACTTATCTATATCATTCTCATTTTGTATTTCAAACATATTAAATGTGAATTTTTTTTTGTTTTTAGTATGTTTCATCTCATTTCAATACATGAAAGAAAACTTTCATCTAAAGCCTTCCTTTTTTCTGATTTTAAATTATTCCTACGCAAAATGAATCAAGGCACTATGGAAAGATACAATCAAATATGATCTTATGAGCCGGTCAAGTAAAAACTAACAATACAATTAAAATATTAAAAATTTGAAAGAATTATGATGTAAATCTTTAGTGAAATTAGCTGTCATCTAATGCTTTCCTTCTTTCTACATTCAAAATATTCCTATGCAGAATGATTCAAAGTACCAAGGACAGTGTAATTAAAATATGATGGTTTTAACCGGTTAAGTAAAAACTAACAACATAATTCATATATTAAAAAATTAGAGACAAAGTTTTAAGAGAAAGAGAAAGACTAGTGTAAAACAAAGTTTTCTCTGGTATAATTAATTTCACATATTAAATAAATTCACAACTAAATAAATTTCATTTTCCTCTCTTGCATGTATTCCCAGCATGTAAGCTAATTCCCTATGCTTACGTTCAACCTTCCCATTAGCTGCTGCCAGGTAAGACGAGGTAAACCATATTCTAACCCCCAGCTATTCTGTAATTTCGTCTAATAATTTGGCTCTAAAACATGGCCCATTGTCACTAAGTAAAACTCTAGTGAGAATCCCGTATTCCAAAAATAGGCGATTGACCAAAACCTTCGCAATGGTTTTCTTATTTTCTTCTTTAATTGGAAAGACGTATAAATATGAATTAAAATGGTCTACTATGGTTAGTACACACCTGTTTCCTTTCCTGGAAACTGGTAAACTTCCCCCGGATCCCCAAATGTCTATTGACGTTATTTCTCCTACCCCTGAAGGGGTTGGGTATTGACCTAATTCAGACCTAGGGGTCTTTGGTGGCGACTTTAGTTTGGCGCACTCTTGGCAGCTTTGTATAAAAGCTTTTACTTTGGAGTACATTTTTGGAAAATAAAAATTTCCCTTCAGTCTCCCCATAGTTTTTTCTTCTCCCCTGTGACAGCCAATTGTTGCATGTGCCATCTGTAAAACTTCTCCTTCCAGAGATTTTGGAATTACTGGAATAATTTTTAAGTAATTTTTTCTATATTCTTGCGATGGCCTATGGTATATTACTAGAAGATTTTTAGTTTCGTCCCGATCAAAAATATCTAAGTCCTTTAAAAAATGTTTAAAGTGCTCTGGTAGTTCCGTTCCTTTTGATAAAAAGGATTTCATTGCTAAACAAAAATCATCTTTATTTTGATGCTTCGAAATATTTTCATTAGACAGTATATCTACCCCTTCCAGTTCGTTCTGGATGGTTGCTATCACATTTTTTTTCTTATATGGATTTCGTGATAAATAGTCTGGTAAAATATTTGTACGGCCCTTTATATATAATGGAGTATATGAATATGCCTGCAGACGCAGTATCCACCGTGTCAGCCGGGCTGGAGTATTTTGCATCGTATCTATCCAAACTAATGATTTTTGGTCTACTTGTAAAATAAATTTTTTTCCAAGTAAAAATTGTCGAAAATATTCTGTAAATACTTCAACTGCTAAACACTCCCTTTCAACTGTCGAGTATTTTTTTTCTGCTTCCGTCAGTGACCTACTGGCGTATTGAACTATTGATTCTACTCCTTCAGAATTAATGTTTAATAATATGGCCCCTATACCGTACCCCGAAGCATCTGTTTGCAAACAGAAGTCTTGTGACAAACCTGGTAGTTTCAGTATTGGTGCCAGTAATAATTGCCTTTTTATTTCATTTAGTGCTTGTTTTGCTTCCTCTGGACATTCGAATTTACCTGATTTCTTTAAAAGGTTCGTCAAAGGTTGTGCTATTGTGGCACAATTTTTAATATATCGCCTGAAATAGATTAACAGCATACAAACTGTTCCGCACCTTTTTTTATCTTTAGGAGGCTGTAAATTTTCTATGATTGTAAATTTTTCTGGAGTTGGTAAAATAGTACCTTGGTATATCAGGTGTCCAAGAAACACTAATTTTGGTACCACTATTTTTAACTTTTCTGGTTTTAATTTTAAGCCTGCTTATTCCAACTTTTCCAGTATTTTTCTAAGTCCGACCAAGTGGTCTTCCAAGTTTTCATTAAACAGAATTACATCATCTAAATAAGCCAAGGTATCTTTTTACCCTCCTGGTTCGATATCTTTTAATTCCAAATTCATTAGACGACTATAACAATTTGGACTAAATGATAAGCCAAATGGCACACGTTCAAACGTGAACATTCTCCCATCGTCTAAGATTACTGTAGCCTTATTTTTAGTTTTTGCATCTAAAGCGATTTGCCAATACCCTGTTATTAAATCAAAACTAGTGTAATATTTTGAACCCCCTAAGGAATCTAAATTCGAATCAATTCTCGGTTACTTCATCACGTCTTTAATCGTGACGGTGTTTAGTGAACTGAAGTATATACATCGTCCCTAAGTGTTATATTTTTTTCTGACTTTGCTATTGGAAAGCACCAATCACTAATGATTTGTTTAATTATAACTTGCTATTCTATTTCTTTTATTTGTCGTTCTAGCCATGGCTTTAAATGATAAGGTATTTTATATGGTGACTTTTTGATTGGAGGGCCCTCTGTTGATATCTTGTGCGTGATTAAGTGAGTTAATCCGTAATCTGCTTTGTGTCTTGCAAAAGTCCATTTAAAATCCCAAAGAATATTTTCCACCCTAGTTTTTACGTTTTCCGGTAAATGTTATAAATCAAATTGTTGCAAAAAATCCGTTTTTGCCATTCCATATTCTTCTTGTGGTTGCGGTTTTAGTGAGGATAAATGTTCGTGGCTAGAAGTAAAGTTTACACTTAATTCTGGACTGTTTAGAGATTTTATTTCTGAATTTGAAATCTTTTCTACTGATCCAAGTTCTACCTGGTTCAGTTTTATTTTATCATTACTTAGATTTAATAGTTTTAAGTATGTTATACCATTTTCAATTTTTATAACTTGATTTTCCACGAAAATCATTGGGTATTCTTTTATGGTGTACTCCCCTATCACGGCATCCATCGTTCTAACCTTTCCATCTTTTTCATTTAATGAAGCTAGAACTTGAGCTGTCGTTCACCCTTCTATTGTGACGTTTCCACTTATTTTTAGGTTAAAATTCGAATCTTCACTTTCTTTATTTGTTGTTACGCAAATTTGCCTATTACTTTCATTTGCCTGGTTTATTGTGATTGTATTGGATATGGGTTCCCATAAAGTCCAATATTTTCTGATGGCATCTACTCCTAGAATACAAGAAAATGGTAGCTGCTTGCATATTATTACTGTTACTGTTATTTCTTTATCCCCTGCACTAAATTTTAGTGGACATTCTCCTAAAATTGTCACCTTTCGCCCTGTCACTGATTTTAGGGTATTTTGGCATCTGCTTACTCGATTTTCGACACTAGGAGGAGACCTATTAAAAACTTCCTCTCGAATTAATGATTTAGATGCGCCTGTATCTAGTAAACATGGTAAATTTTGAAAACACTCAATTTTAAAACAACGCAGAATTGGTTGATTGTTATTATTTGCATTTGTATCACAACATTCTAAACTATATAGGAGTCTTTTTAAGGAAACAGCTCTGTCGACCCTTACAGGCTGGTTTCTCCGTTTAAATGCCCACTGTTTGGCCAAACGTTTCTGGGATTATTCCAGTTTTCTTCAGCGCTGCTGCTTTGACCCTGGGTATTGTTAACCGTTTGCCTTCTAGGCCTAAATTCAGGAATATTATTAGGTGTTTGCCAAGTATTATTTGTTCCCTGTCTTCCTAAATTTCTGTCCCCCTACGTTCTGAATTGAAGTCTTATCTTGTACGTCTGGCCTTCTTTGCGTATTCTATGCCAGCAATCTGCTGCATTGTGGTTTGGCTTTCTACAATAATAGCAATAAAATTTTCTCTTAAATTGTTTGTTTGTTTCCTGGTTATTCCTAAATGTTTTTGATCTGTCATTGTTGGTTCCCCAACTATCTGTCTTTGGTAGGGGAGGGTGCCCATATTTTCTATAGTTATTAGCAGCTAATCTCTCAAGGTCGTGGAATCTGTCAGCTATCTCCCTAGACGGCGACCCTTGGCCTCCGTCGCGCCTTTTTGGTTCACGATTCGGCTCCTCAAAGTTCACTCTTTTCTGTCTCCTTTCATATTTTATACTTTCTTGGGCTCCTGTGTTATTTATTGACATCTGGTCAAACTTTTTCATAGCCTCGTCAATTTTTACCTCTGTTTCGACTAGTATTATAGCCTGCTCTAAATTTTCAGGTTTTTGCGATAATATTAGTCTTAATAACTTTTTTGGCAACCCTTGGGTAAAAGTATGTAGTTGTACTTTCTGTACTGTCTCGTTATTTCCACCTTTCTCTAATTGTAAACACATGGATCTACAAATTTTGTCTGCATTTTCCCTGATACTAGTTGAGGTATCGAATGTGACTACCTCTGTTCTTAGCCTCTCGGAGATGCTTGTCTCAATGAATCTTGTTTTAAAAGATTCAATTAGAGTACTGATGTCCTTGGGCCCTTTTTCTTTAATTGCCTCAAAATGTTTAACGGCGCTTCCCTTTAATCTTGCTGCAACGCATTGCTCTTTGACCTTATCTTCAAACGATTCAGTTAGTTCGTCGAAAATTTTTAATTTTTCGATAAACTCATCTACATCTGAATTTCCCTCGTATTCTGGTATAATTTTTGCAATTTCAAGTACTGTTGATAGGGAAGTCATTTTTTCCTCTGGTATAGCCATTTTATTTCAATCTACAATTTTTATCTAGTCTTGTGGACCCAGTTTATATAGCGACCATCTGTTGTTGTGAAGCTTTATTTGTTTTATTTGAGGGTTTTAGGCATATATGCCTCAATTCTCTCTTTATAGGGGAAATAAACTCTAGCCCTAAAGTAGTTGAACTTTTGGTAGCGTGCATTAGGCTACGCCAGAACCAATGAGACATACCAACTGAGTATGTTCAAGAGGCTAAAAATAGATCATAGAGAGGTTGTCTAAAATATAATACTTTTATTCATTTAAAATATAATACAATCGGATGCATTCTGTCTACTGGGACTGGCTGTCCCAAGTAGACCACAAGTCTCAAAAAAACAACAATAATATATAAATAGATACTTAGACACTTACAAAGATAAGACAAAGTCCCAAAGTATTTGTAAAACAACGGACCAGAGGTCAGTCCGGCATAAGAGTTAGTATAAGATTTTCCCTTCCGATAAAATGTATCTTTTATACATTTTTATCAACCACACCTTCCCACGTAATCGCTAGGAAGTGGTAATTTCTCAATTTCCCGTTAAACAGAACTTAGCAGGATATGTTCCTTATCTTAATAAAAAGTGGTATTTCAAAACTTCATATTGACGTCTTATATATTTTTACTAAATTAATAATTAACTAAATTAGAAAGCTTTACCACAAATCAGTAACGACTTGAACAGGTGACACTTGGAGATTTATAGAAGAAACAGCATGGTCAAGGTTCGATACGTGACTTGAATGGTGTGTGTAAGTGTAATCAAGATCTTTTGGCAATATCCTAAGCCAATCGTCAAAAATACCAGACAAAATAGAAGTACGCAATAACGAGGCGTCAGTTAAATTACAGTTAAAATCTGCTATAATAATACAACACTTACCTAACAGGCGAATCATTGAAAGGCGAGATCCTAGTTTGTCACACGCAGAAGTAAATAAAAATTCCGATCCGTGAGTGCGGTAATCAGTCGGGAGATAGATGTTTACAATAACATACTCTTTTACACGGACAGCAAGAAAAAAAATCACATGAATCAAAAATACTCGACCGGCACGAGGTCCTAACAAGCATCGCAATACCACCCGAGGGGTGGTTATTGGAAGCGGATCGTTTAGCGGGCACTGAATAGCTAGTAAAATTATTGTCAATTTTCAGAAGGCCTAAACTATGACTCGTCAAAAAATGCTCTTGCAAGCACAATACGTCACAATTCGAAAGCAAACCTTTTATCACAGGAATTTTGACTAAAAGTCCACCATTAATATTCCACGAAAGTAGATCTTGCGTAGTAGTAGACACATCCATGTCATACAATGGACCTTGCTAGTTGACTGTTATTGGGACACTTTACACTGTAATAACTATGGCCGGTAACTTTATATTCTAGACAGAACATTTTTTCCAAACACGGAGGCAATGTTTGAGGTGTGATCGCATGATCCACAGCAAGAGCAGAGGGCCCGATTAGAGCACTGTGAGGCCAGATGCCCAGTCTTATGACATGAGAAACAACGCTTTGGAAGATATACAAATGCTTGTGCAGAAGGCTTTTCGTAGCCAACTTTCACAGAAACTTTTAAGAACTGATCCAGGTTTTGTTTTGACTCAAAGTAGACCTTGAACACTCAGGACTTTCCGCACTGTGAAACTTTCACGCAATTTGGTACAAGAGATTTTATACTTGATTCTCATCGTACTCGATCGGTACGCCTTTCAGGATCCTCATAAACAGTGGGGATTTCACACTCGCCTAGATACCTGAGGTATTGTTTTTAGGATTCTCGGCAATTTTATTCGCTGCATGCTTTGAGTAAACAACAAGTTTCCATTCTAAAGCCGATTTTTTAAGTTCAGTGGTTTTACCTGAGGCCTTAGGTCAAAGTTTATCGACGAAGTTCTTAGGAGCATTAGGTGAGGTCAGGTTTGCAGGACAGTTTTTTAGTATAACGGCAAACGTAGGAACTGGGGCAGGGTTAATTGTTACGTTGGTATCAATTCTAGTTGACCAAACAGGGCCTGAATGCGTCGCATTCTCTAAAAAGCCGTCAATTATCCGAGAGCACCAGAAGCGATTATTGAATTATGAAAAAGCATAAAAAAGGCATCAAATGATGTTTTCACTTTCATCTTAGCTAAAGTATATGGCCCACTGCACATTTACCAAAACAGTTTTGCTTTACATCATTTAAGCAGAAGATCTATTTTACAAAGCCACTTTTATAGCACAATGATTTTTAAAGGTCATTGTCTAATAGAGGAAAGAGTAGAGGTAGGTACTTCAAAATATCGTCCCAGGACATAGGGTAAAGGTACCAATGATTTTACAGTTTTTGTAAAAAAAAGAAGTTTTTTTACTCCAGAAATCCTAATTTATAGACTTTTGGTTTGAAAAGGGTTTCAGTATGTGGGAAAAACACCTAGAAATCTAATTGTTTGATGAGAAGTTTGAAGTTTTATCTGAAAAGGGTAAAAAACTCCAATTTTCCGAAACTAGAGCATTTCCACCAACAAATTCAACTCAACAAAAAGTTACCTGTTTTCAATGCAAGTTGGAACCCAATTGAACACATATCAAAACACTTGGGGAATACCTGTTGGCGGAACCTGGTGTATTCAACATGTATATTCTTGTTTCTTTGTTTTTCTTCAACTTCATTTAATGGCTAAAGCACTATTCAACAAGCAGAAGTAATAAAACTAACAAAACTGTTTCAGGTATGTAGTATTTCGTATAACAAAATTGGTTAATCATGAAGAGTGCGATATATTGACCAAGATCACATAAATCTTCTTTTTTCTTAGTGTTGTATTATATGCCACAGGAATAGCATCTCAAAACGCTATCTGGAATGGCTCACTTCCTGTCATTTTTAATAGCCCAGCAAAGATTTGTTCATAGTTGACAGTTTAAAAGTCATTAACATTTGGCCATTCCAAAGTCTAATCTGCAATTCTAATCCACTTGAAAAATTTTAGTTTTGACTGTCCTTTGTCAGGAAAGTCCAGAGTCCTACCAAGAAAATATGGCACCTTGCTTTTTTTGTTGCTAAAGAATATGCCAGAGTATTTGTCAAGCTCTGGTTTAACTTCCAACTCAAATTTGAGAATTTTTTCTTTTTTTCATCAATAAGTGCTAAGGGAAACAAAAAATGACTTCCATGTGAACCTCTGCAATTTTTTGGCAGTAGCGGGCACTTATAAATTTGACAGCAATATTTTTGTCATTGGACCCTGGAATTTTGACACCAATTATTTCTCTTTTGTTTTACAAGTTCAGTGAAGTTTTTACAGAGTCTTCTATATTTCAACAGGGCCAGTTGCTATCTGTCAAAAATTTCAACAAGGTTACTACAAGATATTTGCAAAAGAAACAAATCAATTTATAGAAGCCATTATTTACATTTGAATGTCACTACAGGAACATTTTTGTGTGCCTGGTATTCCACTACATTAAACAAGAATTTTTGACACTTGGAACCAGGTTTTGACAATGTAATATTTGTTGCCATTTTGATTTTATCAATAAAAAGCTAATTTGACTAGAGTTCAGATAAAATCACATGTATCTTGATGCATTGGTGCTAATCCCAACTTTTTTTTTTGCAACAAATAACCAAGTAACAGCAGTTTCAACATTGCATATCTGAAAAATTGTCAGGAGCTCCTTTCTTGTCAAAAACAGGAAACTGACTGAATTAAATGTTCTTTTCTTGCCTGGGTGTACTGGATATTGTGTCAATGTTTCCCATCATTGAAATACAAAAACGGCTTCAAGAGATGGCTTTTTAAGTCATGGCTAAGCAGAGCAATTCCATTTTGAAGACATATTTTGACAGGGGTTCCAAAGTCTCAGATCATTGGTACCTTTACCCTATACTTTGGTAAATTTTTAGGTGGTACTGTAATTTAGCTAGGATGAAACTAAAACGTCATTTGATCCCTCTTTTTATGCCCTTTCATAATTCAGAAATTACTTCTGGGGCTAATTGCATCTTGAGCCTATAAAGGGGCCCCAAAGGAATTTCATTTTTGTAACCACACAAAGAAGTTATCAACACTAGTTAAGTTATTAAAAAGTGGTTAAAAACATATTACTAGTTCATAAGTAAGTTGTTCAAGGGTAATATATTCCAAAAATACTTATTAATAACAATTAATATCTTATATATTAATTTTATATAAATCTCATTTATTAGGCAACTCAAATATAAACCGTTTTCCTACCATTTCAAGTTTTCCAAATGCTGTTGACAAAAATAGCAATGAATTTTGCAATTTGAAACTTTGCTGTTGACAATTCAGGTTATGCTCAAATTCAGTGTATATATCTCCACATAAGCGGGGTAAAATTCGTGGTAACTTTGCAGCGTATATAAGGGCTTAAGATGCCATTTGCAACCAAATTAATTCTTGAATTAAAAATGATATCAACTGATGTTTTCACTTTCATCCTAGCTAAATTTAATTTATTTATTAATAGAAAATTTTTCTACAAAAACTTGAAAAGGACGGAGCAAAATATAAGAAAAAAAAGGATTTTGTATATTGTAACTATAGTTGAATTTCTGTGCCACGGTTATCCATTCGACTGAAACTTCCGCCAGATAAAAATTCCTCGATTCCTAAGAAAAGGCTCATACCAGTCTTAAGGGGCGCTCGACAAAGTGCAGTTTTTTCCCCCAATTTCATCAATAATTTATGTCCTTGATACTCAAGACCAATGCCCATGCTCTTTAATTTTGGCATCTACTAATCTGTCTTTTGTGTGCTACGCGGATGATACTCTGAATCTCAGACGCATCCTACTGCGAATCAGTGAAATCTTTGTTATCCTTAAGATAAATACGTCAAGATTGGGCTTCAGTTCAATTCGACGAAGTCCGAAATAGTTCTTTTCAACTGGAAGAGTCCTACTCCCCCTTCAATAGCACCTGGGAGCTCAACGGTTAAGCCTGCTGATCATATAGTATACTTAGGCCTTCCCATCGGGTCCTCTTTACGTCACACTAGATCTCTTCTCATCAAGCATCTTAACCGTCAAATTTCAGCATCTTACGTCTTTATTGTCACTTGCAAGTTCTGCTTCAATCGTCATCTCTTAGCTAGCCTGTTCAATGCAGCAGCCCTCTCCCATATATTATACATCACCCGATTTTGGAAAATTTTTACAAAATATGATAAGTCGAAAATTCGTTCGCTGTTTTTCCGTTTTGTAAAATACTTACTACGTCTACCACCTTGGCACAGAAATTCAATTATAGTTAAAATATACAAAATCCTTTTTTTCTTATATTTTGCTCCGTCCTTTTCAAGTTTTTGTAGAAAGGTTTTCGAACCTTGACCATGCTGTTTCTTCTATAAATCTCCAAGTGCTACCTGTTCACGTCGTTACTGATTTGTGGTAAAGCTTTCTGATTTAGTTAATTATTAATTTAGTAAAAATATATAAGACGCAAATATGAAGTTTTGAAATACCACTTTTTATTAAGATAAGGAACATATCCTGCTAAGTTCTGTTTAACGGGAAATTGAGAAATTACCACTTCCTAGCGATTACGTGGGAAGGTGTGGTTGATAATAATGTATAAAAGATACATTTTATCGGAAGGGAAAATCATATACTAACTTTTATGCCGGACTGACCTCTGGTCCGTTGTTTTAGAAATACTTTGGGACTTTGTCTTATCATTGTAAGTGTCTAATTATCTATTTATACATTATTGTTGTTTTTTTAGAATTGAGGTTTACTTGGAACGGCCAGCCCAAGTAGACCGATTGTATCCGATTATATCACTTGTTAAATAAATAGATTCATTATATTATCGAAAAAATATATATGGTCTACTTTTATTCCCTTGAACATTTACGGTCGGAATACCTCCGTGGTTTTATCGCAACCTAATTCATGATACCAAAAGTTGAACTCCTGGTGGGCTAGAGTTTTTTTCCCCAACAAGGAAAGAACTAAGGCATCTACGGCTTAAACCCTCAAATAAAATACGTAACGCTTCAGAGCAACTGATGGTCATTATATAAGCTCGATCGATTAGGCTAGATAAAAATAGTAAATTGAAATAAAATGGCTTTACCAGAGGAAAAAATGACTTCCCTATCAACAGTACTTGAAATTGCAAAAATTATACCAGAATACGCGGGAAATTCAGATGTAGATGAGTTTATCGGAAAATTAAAAATTTTCGACGAACTAACTGAATCGTTTGACGATAAGGTCAAAGAGCAATGCGTTGCAGCCAGATTAAAGAGAAGCGCCCTTAAACATTTTGAGACAATTAAGAAAAAAGAGCCCAAGGACAATAAGTACTCTAATAGAATCTTTTAAAACAAGATTCATTGAGACAAGCATCTCCGAGACGCTAAGAGCAGAGGTAGTCACATTCGATACCTCAACTAGTATCAGGGAATAAGCAGACAAAATTTGTGGATCCGTGTGTTTACAATTAGAGAAAGGCGGAAATGATGAGACGGTACAAATAGTACAACTACATACTTTTACCCAAGGGTTACCAAAAAAGCTATTAAGACTAATATTATCGTGAAAACCTGAAAATTTAGAGCAGGCTATAATACTAGTCGAAACAGAGGTAAAAATTGACGAGGCTATTAAAAAGTTTGACCAGATGTCAATAAATAACACAAGAGCCCAAGAAAGTATAAAATATGAAAGGGGACTATGTCACCCACAAACGACGCCGGGATCTATAGTAGAAGCCAAGGAAGAACTAACGGCATTTACGGATGATTCACTTATGGCAAGCTCAGAATGGAACATCAAGTCTCTCAAAAGGAGGCTACAAGACATTCTTGAAGAAACGTATCAGTGGATGGATGCAAATCGTCTAGTCATCAACATTGACAAATCGAGTGTTCTATTTTTTCACGTATAGATTCGCTGGATCCTGATGTGATTGGTATTGAAACCTCTCATGGACTTATCAAGAGACCAGAAAAAGGACACGTTCGATACCTAGGGGTTTTAATCGACGAAAACCTCTCGTTCAGACACCACATAGCAAGTGTCGAGACGAAGCTTTCAAGGAACCTTGGAATCTTGAGAAAACTTAGTCACCCTTTCCCTAAAAAATACTGATCCTGATTTACAATGCAGTTAACAAGCCTCACATTAAATATTGTTCTACAGTTTGGCACTCTAATTTCAAGACAAATTTACAAAGACTAAACTCACTTCACAACAAAGCACTTCAAATTTTAGGCCCAGCACCGAACAGACTATCAATGGCATCACTTTACAGACTATCTTGCGTCGTTTTTTGTTTTAAATATTTTTCAGGAACACTCCCATCACCATTTAAAGGCTTATTCACACTAGTATCACAAATCCATAGTTTAAATACACGATCTTTATTAGACATCTATATACCCCCAACACCGACAGCTAGGTCGGAATTTTCTCCTAGAATTGCGTGTGCTAGAGAGTGGAATGCACTTCCGCAAGTAATATAGGTTTCTCGGTTCCTTTAAAAAGAATGTAAAAAAATATCTAGAAGATTAAAAATTTATTTACTAGATTTATTTTATTATTATTATGTTTAAAATTTTTTGATATCATTATTATTTATTATATTTTAGTTTGATACTTCAAAGGGTGTGAGCGGAGGAGAAGCTGTATTAAATTTGTTGTTATTTGATGGCGGTTCGGGGTGGAAATTGGAGAGGACAGGAGGCCACGCTGTATTTAGAGTGTGTAATTATTACAGGCCCAAATGTGCATCAATTCACAAGGAATTGAGTTAACTGTATTTATATATATATATTTTTTTGAATTAAAACCCATATTCAACTAAACAAGTAAACACAAGAAATTATTTACTAAGGCAAATTAAGCTTTGATTTTATTCTGTTACAGTATATTTAATTCAATAACTTACTATCCTTATCAGCACAAACTTCAGAAAAGGTGACACCTTCAGGCATTGGAATGTGAGGTAATTCCATAATAGACCCTCTGAATCAAGAAAATACTACTTATCAAATTTATAATACTAGCAATAACACTTGAAAAGAATACTCCAGTGACTATATAATACTTGGAAACAATACTACAGTGACTCCTTTGAGTTAACTCAATGCTGATTGTACCTTGATGCAGTTGAAAGCATAATTTAAACTTCTTCAGCAGTCCACAGGACCTAAAATTTGATTAGTTATGATTTTTTTTTTAACTAAGAGCATCCTAAAATTTCAAGACTGTCTCCTTATCTAACTGAAATAAATTGTAGTACAACAGATCCAGTATGAACCTTAATTTTGCTCCAAAGTGCCAATTAAGGTAAGTTTGGAATTTAACTTTTTACCAAAATCCAAATTAAAACAGCATATTTGAATTTTTTACCTTAAAAATTTAGTGGATGGGAAAAGAGATATTCTCATAATTAGAAATGAAGTCTAAACCAGAGCCTCATATTTTGCAGCCAGTTTGAAATTTTGAGCCAGAGCCCAGTTTTATACTTTGTAGCTAGTTCAACTGCTTCAAGTTCAGAGCCAGTGTTTCAGAGAAAAAGTATTCAAAACTGAGGTTTCAATAAGTTCCATGTAAAAAGTGGCCAAAAAAGGTAAAAGGCTCATACCCATTGGGAGGTCATTTATTTGGGTGAAAAATTGATTATTCTATAAAAATATAAGGAATATCAAACAGTTCGTGGTAATAAACTGTAAGCAAGGAGCAACCCAACAAAATGGTAACCGAAACTCTAAAAAACGAGATTTTAATAGCAATAAATACATAAAAAGAATCAGATTTTAATGCTAATTTGAAATATTTCAGTTTCATCAAGTTTAGTTCTACACATTAAAAGTTAAGTGCCCTAAGAAAACGAGCATATTTTCGGAGAAAGAGGAAAAAACCCCCTAAAAGTTATAGAACCTTAATGAAAATCACACCATCACATTCAGCGTATCAGATAATCCTACTGTTCAGGTTTCAAGCTCCTATCTACAAAAATGTGGAATTTTGCATTTTTGCCAGAAGAATGATCACGGATGCGTGTTTGTTTTTTACCAGGGGTGATTGTATCAAACCAGTGGTCCTAGAATATCGTTGGAGGGCTCATTGGAACGGAAATCTAAAGTTCTAGTACCCTTTTTAAGTGACCAAAAACAATGGAAGGCAACTAGGCCCCCTCCCACACTCATTTTTTTCCCAAAGTCACCCAATCAAAATTTTGAGATAGCCATTTTGTTCAGGTTAAAATATAATAACTATGTCTTTTAGGAAGACTTAGTCCCCGAAGACCCTGGGGAAAGGGCTGACAGTTATGAACTTTACCCAATGTTAACATACAGTATTGGCTATTGGCAAGTATACAGACGTTTTCAGGGGGATTTTTTCTGGCAGTGGGGGGGGGGGGGTCGGGGGTTATGTGGGAGGATCTTTCCATTGTTGAAGTTTTCATGGGGAAGAGACATTGCTATGAAGGGGTCGCCAGATTTCCCAGCATTACTAAAAAAAAGATCAGAAATTAAATTAAAAAAAAAGTTTTTCAACTGAAAGTAAGGAGCAACATCAAAACTACGTATATGATTGGGTTCAGTGGCGTATCCAGGATTTTGTTTTGGGGGGGCCGTCAATCTACCTTTTTATAGCAGTCATGTGAGCAAGAAAATTATCTATCATAGTGTAAGATTTCAGGCGGGGGAATGGGGGGGGGTAGCTAGGTAAAGAAATGAAAAGTACACACCCGTCATGAGTATTTCTAGTTGTAGACTTTTTTGTTTGAGAATGGATGACAAAATTTTGCCAACAAAGTCAGAATTAAAAAAAAAGTTAGAACCAGTGAGAGTTTCTATTTTGGGCGAGTAGATGTTTTGGAACTGCCACGAAGCGGCAGAATTTGAAAAATATAAAAAAAGAAGTGCATTATTCCTTATATTTGCCTATAGGACCCTTGTTTTAGAGAACCAAATAAATAAAAAATAATATTATATCAAAGACAATTGCCTAGAATTTGGTTTCGGAGGGGTGAGGGCCTCAGTCTACCTAATATAGCCAGCCATGAAAGCAAGAAATGTATTGATATTAACATTGTTTACAGAGGATGAAGCACATATTAAAGTTTAAAAAACAAAATGAACTGCACTTAGAGAAACGAGCAACGAAAGGCGACCTAACCTCTCACAGTAACAGCCGCCGGTCTTTTTTGGCTGCAAATTGATCAAAACCTTGGTCAGCATCGACCTGGATATCGTGGTTCAGGGTCATGTGAGCTAGTCCGTTCAGACACTCCTCGCTCGTTGAGCTCCGCAGATAGGTTTTTAATCGCTTAAGATAGCTAAAGCTCCTCTCAGCAGAAGCGGTAGTCACTGGTAATATCTGAAAAATCGTCAAAAGCCTTCGAATGCATGGGAAAATTTTTGCATCGCGTGACGCAAGAGTCGAAGCAACAGTTGATGGTTCCTCAGACCTTCTGAGCCACTTCTGTTTCCAGAGGACTAACTCACATTCGAGCGCACGTCTACCCTCGTGAAATCCCTCGTAAACAGCAACAGCGTTCACAAATTCATTAATTTTTAATGACTTGCTGTTAGCTGGCAAAACCCTTCCGATTTTTTGAAAGATGCCTCCTGACGGCGCAAAAATCTTTGATCAAATTCTTCAATTAGTGAAGCAAAGTAAGGTTCGAACAATGACTCGCGATAAAAAAAACCTTGATGGACTCATTATCGTTGATGGACTTTCGGTGGATAGACCTTGGAACAGTCGGAGCCACATTTAACTCTTGTGCAAGCTCATAGGCTTTCTGAAAAATTGTTTCTAAATTATTTTGTTTTGACTGCAGTAAAGTATCAGAACATAGCTTAACATGCTAACAGCACTCAACTAAGTCTAAATCTTCGGCTTACAGCGCCTTAGAGACAGAGAGCACTATGGCACTTACAAACTCTAGCATAGCCATCGTGAACATAAAACTAAATTCGCTTGCTGCTGAAACCAACGCATTCGCTTTTGAAATAACTTCCGTATCGCACCGTATTCTACCAACTATTTCCTCAAGTACGAAAATAATCGCACAATACAAAGACATAAAAACTAAAATGGAATCGTGACACTCCACAAATCTCGTTTCGCACAGCTTCATAAGCTTCCTCACAGGACTATCGGGACAAACGACAACGACCGCTTCTACAAACATATTCGTTCTTTTTGGTGAGATAATAAAAATGATATAATCAGCTGTATAGTAGCAAAGGTTGACCTAACAAGTCCTACCCTACTAGTTTTACATAAAGCCAAATTTAAGCTGCGTGATGCACAGTGGGTGTAGGTCACATGCGGATATTTTTCCTATTTTTTGCCTGTGCACCAGAATAGCAGCCTGACATGCTGTTGGCTCCATCAAAACCAACCCCACAAATTTCTCCATTTTTAAGCCGAACGCAATGCATTAGCTGATGATTTGTTTCGCTACTGCAGAGCCGGTGAGATTTCCGGAAACAGAAAACCCGAGAAACCGCTCTTCAAGTAAAGCACGAGTTTCATATTAGTATCTGACTACAAGAACTAACTAGAACTAATTAGGCTTGTCAGCATGTGTATCAATAACTGTACAACGAACCTGAAGAATCCTTTGATGCTATATGCTGATGACTGCAAGCTCTTAGGACTGGCCCAGAACGACCTAAATATATCAACTATGCAAAAAGATCTGGACAGACTATCTAGATGGTCATTGGATTGGTGTCCACAGTTCAATGCCTTAAAATGTAAAAATCTACATCTTGGACGCAATAATCCAAAACTTGCATATCACATAGGAGACGCCCAGCTTGAGGCAGCCATATAGGTGAAGGACCTGGGGGTTATTGTTGACAATGAGCTGAAGTTTCACTGCCACACACGAGCTCAAGTTGCAAAAGCAAACCAAGCCCTTGGCCTCATAAAGCGAACATTTACCACCAGGAAGTCGGGAGTGATTACGAAACTGTACAAAGCCATGGTCGGTCCTCACCTGGAATTTGGCATGACCCTAGCCTCTCCGTACTATAAGACAGATGTGAAAGTACTTGAGAGTGTCCAAATAAGAGCAACTAAGCTTATCTCTGCATTCCAAGACAAATCTTACGAGGAACGTCTCACCTTACTCAAACTCCCTGACCTTAGTATACCGTAGGACAAGAGGAGACGTAATAGCAACTCGTAAGTTGCTAGAAAATGACCTATTAAGTCATGTCTTTCCCCGTCCTTCTCAACTACCAGAAGAGGACAGACCAAGAAGCTGCAGGCCCCCCGTTGCATCAAGCGAGAGCACCAACAGTTCTTCTCAGTCCGTTCCATCCCACTCTGGAACAGCCTATCCGAAAGCCACCGTCCAATCTAAAACTCTAGATGCCTTCAAGAAAGGAGTTGATCAAGACTGGGCCAACACCGAATGGAGGCTGAACTGGGATGTCAAATCCTAACCTTGAAACACCACCAGCGAGATTTCTACAGGAGGCTCAACACCACCTTATCTTGCTGGACAAGCGATTTAAGGTAATTTAAGGTAATTTTCTTTCTTTCCTCTCACGTGACCTTTCCGTTTCAATGCTTAGCTTACACATGAATTATAGCAGCGTTTGAAACTTTGAATGAACTATCGCCTCTTACTCAGATTCCTTATCGCAATTCATTCAATGCAGAGAAGCTATTGCTTATAGCTGCGGGGGTTAAATAGTGAGAAAAATTTCTTAACATCTTGTTTGATTACAGGAGGCGATTGCACGTTTGATGATAAAATAATGATGTAGGCTTGCTGGAGAAATGGATAGCCATTTAACAAGAAATGAAAAAAAGAACGGGTGTTGCAAATAGCTTAAAAGCGTGAATATTTCGGAACTTACAATATTGGCACTTAAAAAAAGAAGAAAAGAAATTTCGGGGGGGGGGGGCCGGGCCACTCCCCTCCTGGATACGCGACTGATTGGGTTCACCCCCTAGTCAATACCTTGCTCTTTAAGCCAAACATTTTTTAGTACTTTCAAAAGAGCTATCTATTCTAATTAATGGTCTTTGTGATTAAGGGGTCATTTTTAAAGAATTGGAACAAAATTTTAACTTTAGCTTAAAGAGCAAACCCCCTAATATACGTATTAAAAATATGTGAATGTAGAAGTTCGTTACGTAAGTTAATTCGTAAGTTACGCATATTTATTACTAATAAAAACACTCGTAAATATAATTAAACAAGTTTCGAGAAAGCCATTTAACCAAATAAAAGTAAAATTAATATGCAAATTTTGGTTTAATTATTCATGTACAGTGAGCCAAAATCAAAACCTGCAGTAATTCAAAAACGTCCAAAAAAGTTTTCCTAAGTGAAAGTAAGGAGAGTCCTTACTTTGGCAAACAGAGTCCTTGCCACTCTTATTTTTTCTTAGAACACCCACTCCCGTCTGTAAATAATGATCAGGATATTGGTGTCACTATTGACAATGAACTAAAATCCAGCACTCATGCTAAGAGGTCTGCTACTGGGGCTAGTTCAACCATGGGACTGGTTAAGCATACTATTTCCATTTGTTCCCCTAAAGTAATCAGTCTTATATATTAGGGACTTGTGTGTCCTAAGCTTATAGTTGGAATGTCTCTTGCCTCCCCTTATTTTAAAAAAAGACGAAAGTTCTTGAGGATGTGCAGAGACATACCACTAAAGGAATATCTGGCATGCAGGAGCTTTCCTACCCTGTACAAAAATCAGAGCTGAATCTCTCTACACTTGTTTACAGGAGAAATAGAGGAGATGCCGTTTTAGCCTACTAGTTATTGATGGCTAATACTCTCCCAGCATTACTTTCTACTGTTGGTACCAACCCAAGAACTAGAAGTCATGACCTGAAACTTGTCAAGCAGTCTACCATATCTAGAGTCTGTACTCAATTCTTTTCATCATGTATTGTCAACAGGGGGAACAAACTATCGAATGAAACAGTTACTGCTGAATCTGTTAATGTTTTCAAACAAAGGCTAGATACTTGAGTGGTCCTCCAGAGAGTGTAAACTCAATTGGGATGCTACTGAACATGGAACAGCCCCTGGTCACTAATGAACTTTGTATACAACTCAAGTCATCATTCTGGAGCTCAATTAGGAGTAATCATTAGATTGCTCCTAGCTGCAATTTAAGGTTAAAATGGTTATTGAAAAGAACATAAAACAGGGCAACATGCAGTGTGTTCTCCTTGTCTCTATGTAAGGGAGGTGGAATCATCTCTAATTTTAAACCAAGATTTTGTTTGGACTGTGAAAAAATACTTACAATTTGGGCTATACCCTGGATTGTTGACGGCAAAGTTTTAAATTACAAAATTCAGCACTATTTTTGTTGACAGTATTAAAAAAACTTGAAACAGTAGGAAAACGGCTTATATTTCAGTTGCCTAATAAATGAGATTTGAATTGTTATAGATAAATATTTTTGGAATATATTACTCTTGAACAACTTATTTATAAACTAGTGATGCATAACAACAGTGATGCAGACGGAGCAAATAAGCAAAACAAAAAAAAAAAGCAATACACATAAACTTAGGAGTTATACATGTGGTTTGTAGTGACGAACGCTGGAGCTAAGATCTAAATCAGCACTTAGAACAAATTACACAAAACGATAAAGAAAAACACAATTATACACTGCTCTGTAGGTATGCGACATGTTTCTTTTCTTTTTTTTGAGGCTCCTAAATACTGAACAAACATAAATAATATGAACATCATTGCATCAAGCCTTAATTGGTAAAAAAAACCCTAACAATCAAAAGTGAATTAAAAAAGATATACAGTAGATAATCATATTAACTAGTGTAAATATGACAAGAAACATTAAAAACATTTAAATAACACTTGCGCCTGCTGGTCTTGAACTCAGATCCCTCTCAACAAATGATTCATTTACTCCGATATAAATAAATAACAGAAACAAGTAAATTATTCAATCACGGATCCTTTTACAACGTTACTTAAAGCAATATGCTTAAAAGAATCGATAATTAATAAACAACTCTATTATTAGTAATATACGCAATATATTATCAAAAAAAAAAATGACACCAAAATTGAGAATAACCAGCGTCACTTAAATTGAACTCGTACGAAAAGAGACTAAATCATCATTCAGTTTAAAAAATGCAACAATTACACTAAGCGCAAAAACAAACACTTAAAATAAAATAAAATAAAAAAACACAACAAATACATCTTAACTAATGGGCCAATACTGACAACCATGGATGATTCAACTTCATTAAACGGGAATTATAAGCATGAATTTGCTTTTCCACAGCTATAATGGGGTCAGCAATGCTGAATTTTCTAATCAGATAAGAATTGCGCGTCCAAGAGGGAAAACATAAAAGATATTTTGCAAACCGGAAGAAGACTGAAAGAATTTTTGACTTGTTAGAATTTGAGAGCATTTTCCAAAACGGCAATATGTACAAATAATGTGGTAGAGCGACAGAGTTAAAAAGTTTCGAAAGAAGACGGTGGTTGAAGCGTAACTTATTCGTTACAAAAGAAGCATATGATAACCCAACTCTACGTTCAATGTAAGCAATTAATAGTTGTCGCGTGTGCATTACTGACGAACCAATGGGAAGACCGAGGTAGGTGATATGATATACTGGCTTAATCCTACTATTTCCGAGAGGAACATCCCTAGGCAACGCTTGCTTCCAGTTGAAGAATACAATTTCGGACTTTTCAGCATTGAACTGAAGACCTAGTTCTGCATACTCAGATTGTAGCATTGCAAAAATCTCACTTATGCGCTGGCTAGTGCGGCTGAGATTCAGAATGTCGTCTGCATAACATACGAGAGATAAATCAAGACCGGCAAAGATGAATGATGTGGGAACAGCTGACTGTGCAGCAAGAACTATATTATTGAAGTGAAGGGGAAGAAACAGCACCTTGACGGGTACCTTTTTCAACATTGACAAAAATATTAGGGGTTGGTGCGTAGAATTGAGACCCGTCAACATTAGCTAATGGGTGAAGTATTAGGCGAACTTTATGACAATAATACATGTCTCGAAGGGCTCTGATATATGAGGGGCTCACTCCATATTTTCCTGCATGGAGTAGCATAACGGCGTGAATTAGATAGTCAAACGCTTTACGAACATCATGCCCAGCGAATACGAGAGTTTCACCTGATGCATAAGTATCGATCAATACGTTCGTGACAACCGACAAAGCGTGGGCACAACCGAGACCTGGCTGGAATCGAAATTGGTAAGGTGGAACATAGCATTTTGCGTTCAGTTGGTCAATGAACAGAAGTTCAAAAAGCTTACAGAAGGTAGTAGCCACTGTTATAGGGCGGAAGGACGAGCACTGGGTTGCGAGTTTACCTTTCTTTGGTATTGGAGTGAGATTTCCGATTGAGAAAGAAGACGGTACAATTCCTTGGGTAACAATCATCTGCATCAAAAGAGCAATATGGTTTACCAGCAGCTCGCTTCCAAGCAGAATGTGAAGAGTGCTTATTTTATCGATGCTAGAAGATTTCTTACGCTTTAGCCGTTTGAATGATCGCAGTACGGAACCAGCTGAAAAAACAGAATTATCGGTTAGACAACTAGGCGTATATTTATCGAGCTTATTTTCATATTGAGACTGTAGGGCGGCATCTGGTGGGGAGAATTCAGCAGAGAACTCTGAATTCCATTCGGAATCAGAAATAACTTGAGCAGATAGGTGGGCCCTAGGAGGATCTCTTGATACATTTCTCCAGAAGGAAGGTTGGGACAGAGAAGCTTGCTGGGATGTCTCTTCAACTATCTGGTTCATGTGGATACATAGTTCTCTTGCAAACTTTCTTTTGGTAGAAAGACGAATGTCAGAAACCCAGCCAGAGCGAGGTCGTTCGCACTGGAGCCACAAATGGTACCAAAATTTGGATTTTCTCCAACCTTCAACTAAGCTCGGATTACTGGACCAATGATTCGTAACGCCCCTATGTATACGCTTAAGAGTTATAGTAGATTTTTCTGTGCATTGTAGGGTATGGCAAATTTGTCCAAGATAGATATGCAGCAACATCCGTATTTCATTTGCATAAACTTAGGGATTTTCCACGAGCAGCTGGAACGGAACATGAATTTTTTGTAGGACAGAATTAGCAACTGGAGCAAAAAGGTCATCTTGGATATTTTCCCAATCCCTGTAAAATTGGGCGTGGGGCTGATGTGGTTGTGTAGTGGGAGTAGACTGAGCAGAGGAACAATAAATAGATGCAGATATTGGAAGGTGGTCTGATAGTTGGAAATCAGTAACGACGTGAACAGGTGACACTTGGAGATTTATAGAAGAAACAGCATGGTCAAGGTTCGATACGTGACTTGAATGGTGTGTGTAAGTGTAATCAAGATCTTTCGGCAATATCCTAAGCCAATCGTCAAAAATACCAGACAAAATAGAAGTACGCAATAACGAGGCGTCAGTTAAATTACTGTTAAAATCTCCTATAATAATACAACACTTACCTAACAGGCGAATCTTTGAAAGGCGAGACCCTAGTTTCTCACACGCAGAAGTAAATAAAAATTCCGATCGGTCATTACGATAATCTGTTGGGAGATAGACGTTTTCAATAACATTCTCTTTTACACGGACAGCAAGAAAAAAAACACATGAATAAACTATACTCAACCGGCACGGGGTCCCAACAGGCATCACGATACCAACCAAGGGGCGGCCACTAGAAGCGGATCGTTTAGCAGGCATCGAATAGCTAGTAAAATTATTGTAAATTTTCAGAAGGCCTAAACTATGACTTGTCAAGAAATGCTCTTGCAAGCACAATACGTAACAATTTGAAAGCAATACTTTGAACACATGAATTTTGACAGAAAGTCCACCATTAATATTCCACAAAAGTAGATCTTGCGTAGTAGTAGACACATCCATGTCATACCATGGACTTTGCTAGTTGACTATTGTTATTAGGACACTATACACTGTAACAACTATGGCCGGTAACTTTACATTCTAGACAGAACATTTTTTCAAAACACGGAGGCACTGTTTGAGGTGTGATAGCATGATCCACAGCAAGAGCAGAGGGCCCGATTAGAGCACTGCGAGGCCAGATGCCCAGTTTTATGACATGAGAAACAACGCTTTGGGAGATGTACAAATGCTTGTGCAGAAAGCTTTTCGTAGCCAACTTTTACTGAAACTTTCAAGAACTGATCCAGGATTTGTTTTGACTCAAAGTAGACCTTGAACACTCGGGACTTTCCGCACTGTGAAACTTTCACGCAATTTGGTACAAGAAATTTTACTTGATTTTCATCGTATTCGATCGGTACACCTTTCAGGATCCCTATAAACAGTGGAGATTTCACACTCACCGAGATACCTGCGGTACTGTTTTTAGCATTCTCGGCAATTTTATTCGCTGCACGCTTTGACTTAACAACAAGTTTCCATTCCGAAGTCGATTTTTTAAGTTCACTTATTTCACCTGAGGCCTCAGGGCAAAGTTTATCGACGAAGTCCTTACGAGCATTAGGTGAGGTCAGGTTTGCAGGACAGTTTTTTAGTATAACGGCAAACGTAGGAGCTGGGGCAGGGTTAATTGTTATGTTGGTATCAATTCTAGTTGACCAAACAGGGCCTGAATGCGTCGCATTCTCTAAAAAGCCGTCAATTTTCCGAGAGCCCCAGAAGCAATTCTAGAATTAAGAAAGAGCATAAAGAATGGCATCAAATGATGTTTTCACTTTCATCTTAGCTAAATTATGTGGCCCACTGCAAATTTACCAAAACAGTTTTGCTGTACATCATTTAAGCAGAAGATCTATTTTACAAAGTCACTTTTATAACAAAATGATTTTTAAAGGTCATTGTCCTATAGAGGGAGGAGTAGAGGTAGGTACTTCAAAATATCTTCCCAGGACATAGGGTAAAGGTACCAATGATTTTACAGTTTTTGTAAAAAAAAGAAGTTTTTCTACTCCAGAAATCCTAATTTATAGACTTTTGGTTTGAAAAGGGTTTCAGTATGTGGGAAAAACACCTAGGAATCTAATTGTTTGATGAGAAGTTTGAAGTTTTATCTGAAAAGGGTAAAAAACTCCAATTTTCCGAAACTAGAGCATTTCCACCAACAAATTCAACTCAACAAAAAGTTACCTGTTTTCAATGCAAGTTGGAACCCAATTGAACACATATCAAAATACTTGGGGAATACCTGTTGGCGGAACCTGGTGTATTCAACGTGTATATTCTTGTTTCTTTGTTTTTCTTCAACTTCATTTAATGGCTAAAGCACTATTCAACAAGCAGAAGTAATAAAACTAACAAAACTGTTTCAGGTATGTAGTATTTCGTATAACAAAATTGTTTAATCATAAGGAGATCGATATATTGACCAAGATTGCATAAATCTTCTTTTTTCTAAGTGTTGCATTATATGCCACAGGAATAGCATCTCAAAACGCTATCTGGAATGGCTCACTTCCTGTCATTTTTAATAGCCCAGCAAAGATTCGTTCATAGTTGACAGTTTAAACGTCATTAACATTTGGCCATTCCAAAGTCTAATCTGCAATTCTAATCCACTTGAAAAATTTTAGTTTGGACTGTCCTTTGTCAGGAAAGTCCAGAGTCCTACCAAGAAAATATGGCACCTTGCTTTTTTTGTTGCTAAAGAAAATGCCATAGTATTTGTCAAGCTCTGGTTTAACTTCCAACTCAAATTTGAGAATTTTTATTTTAGTTTCATCAAAAAGTGCTAAGGGAAGCAAAAAATGACTTCCATGTGAGACCTCTGCAATTTTTTGGCAGTAGCGGGCACTTATAAATTTGACAGGATTATTTTCGTTCATTGGAACCTGGAATTTTGACACCAACTTTTTTTTTTTTGTTTTACATGTTCAATGAAGTTTTTACAGAGTCTTCTATATTTCAACAGGGCCAGTTTCTATCTATCAAAAATTTCAACAATGTTACTACAAGATATTTACAAAAGAAACAAATCAATTTATAGAAGCTATTATTTACATTTGAGTGTCACTACAGGAACATTTTTGTGTGCCTGGTATTCCACTACATTAAACAAGAATTTTTGACACTTGGAACCAGGTTTTGACAATGCAATATTTGTTGACATTTTAATTTTATCAAGAAAAAGCTAATTTGACTAAAGTTCTGATGAAATCAGATTTTTCTGGATGCATTTGTGCTACTCCCAACTTTTTTTTGCAACAAGTATCAAAGTAACAGCAGTGGCAACGTTGCAAGTCTGAAAAATTGTTAGAGAACCTTGTCTTATCAGAAACAGTGAAAAGACTATTATATATTATTTCCTTGCCTTAATGTATTGGTTATTGTATCAACGTTTTCTATAATTGGACCACAAAAGTAGTTTCAAGAGATGTCGCTTTAAGTCATGGCTAAGCAGAGTAATTCCATTTTGAAGACATATTTTGACAGGGGTTCCAAAGTCTCAGATCATTGGTACCTTTACCCTATACTTTGGTAAATTTGTAGGTGGTACTGTAATTTAGCTAGGATGAAACTAAAACGTCATTTGATCCCACTTCTTATGCTCTTTCATAATTCAGAAATTACTTCTGGGGCTAATTGCATCTTGAGCCTATAAAGGGGCCCCAACGGAATTTTATTTTGGTAACCACACAAAGAAGTTATCAACACTAGTTAAGTTATTAAAATGTGGTTAAAAACATATTACTAGTTCATAAGTAAGTTGTTCAAGGGTAATATATTCTAAAAATACTTATTTATAAAAATTAATATCTTAGATATTAATTTTATATAAATCTCATTTATTAGGCAACTCAAATATAAACCGGTTTCCTACCATTTCAAGTTTTCCAAATGCTGTTGACAAAAATAGCAATGAATTTTGCAATTTGAAACTTTGCTGTTGACAATTCAGGTTATGCTCCAATTCAGTGTATATATTTCCACATAAGGGGGGTAAAATTCGTGGTAAATTTGCAGCGTATATAAGGGCTTAAGATGCAATTTGCAACCAAATTAATTCTTGAATTAAAAATGATATCAACTGATGTTTTCACTTTCATCCTAGCTAAATTTAATTTATTTATTAACAGAAAATTTTTCTACAAAAACTTGAAAAGGACGGAGCAAAATATAAGAAAAAAAAGGATTTTGTATATTGTAACTATAGTTGAATTTCTGTGCCAAGGTGGTAGACGTAGTAAGTATTTTACAAAACGGAAAAACAGCGAACGGATTTTCGACTTTTCAGATTTTGTAAATATTTTCCAAAATTGGGCAATGTATAATATATGGGAGAGGGCTGCTGCATTGAACAGGCTAGCTAAGAGATGACGATTGAAGCGGAACTTGCAAGTGACAATAAAGACGTAAGATGCTGAAATTTGACGGTTAAGATGCTTGATGAGAAGAGATCTAGTGTGACGTAAAGAGGACCCGATGGGAAGGCCTAAGTATACTATATGATCAGCAGGCTGAACCGTTGAGCTCCCAAGTGCTATTGAAGGGGGAGTAGGACTCTTCCAGTTGAAAAGAACTATTTCGGACTTCGCCAAATTGAACTGAAGCCCAACCTTGAGGCATTCATCTTGAAGGATACCAAAAATTCCACTGATTCGCAGTAGCGTACGTCTGAGATTCAGAATATCATCCGCGTAGCACACAAAAGACAGATTAGTAGATGCCAAAATTAAAGAGCATGGGCATTGGTCTTGAGCCTCAAGGACATAAATTATTGATGAAATTGGGGGAAAAAACTGCACCTTGTCGAGCGCCCTTTAAGACTGGTATGAGCCTTTTCTTAGGAATCGGAGGCAAATTTTTATCTGGCGGAAGTTTCAGTCGAATGGATAACCGTGTATACATATCCCTAAGTGTACGAATTATATCCGTGTTCAGTCCACGCCTACCAGCTTTAAGAAACATTGCAGAGTGAATGAGTGAGTCAAATGCGCGTCTTACGTCGTGGCCAGCAAGAACTAGACTTTTTCCCACAGAATCGACATCAAAAAGAGAGTTTGCTACTACAGTGAGAGCGTCAGCACAGCCAGTTCCTCATTTAAAGCCAAATTGGTGTGGGGGTGTATAACAAGTTACTTCAAGTTCGTCCCTAAAGAGAAGCTCGAAGAGCTTACAAAAAGAGGTTGCGAAATTGATGGGCCGAAACAAGGTTCACTGGGGTACTGCTTTTTCCTTCTTAGGGATCGGAGTAAGGTCATCGATACAGAATGTTGAGGGTACAGCGCATTGAGTGAATATCATCTGTATTAGCAGTGTGAGGTATTGGGTTAAAAGCGGGCTTCCGTTCTTTAGATGCATAGCTCCCACACAATCAAAACCGCTGGAAGGTTTCAACTTTAATTTTTGGGTTGCTTTTTCTATTGCTTGAGTTGTCACAGTGTAATGTGTTTTTGGCAAAGAAGCTAAGAAGGCATTTAAATATTTATCATACTGATCCTGAAGATGGGGATCAGGAAACGAAAACGCCGATTCAAAGTGAGCATACCATTCATCGTCAGGAATATCAAAGGGATGCACAGAGGGGGCGTTGTTACGTGACTGGGAAACCCATTTGAAGAGTAGTATACGGTCGTTTATGGCTCTAGCAGAGTTCCGATTGACAAGCAACTTCCGATGAAAAGCAAGAGCCTTCGAAAATATTCTTTGTGTACTGAGAACTAGATCATTCACGATACCAGATCGCGGTTTATCGCAATCTTTCCACTGATTGAACCAAAATTTTGCTTTTCTTCATGATCTAACTAGATCAGGATTTGATGACCAGCCCGTGATAATACCTTTGCAATTTCTTCGGAAAGGAACTGCTTGACTCTCGGCAAAACGAAGGCCATGGCAAATCTCGGCAGAATATCTGTCCAAGCTCAGGCGTGTTTCTTTTTTCGATAAATTATCTAAAATCTGTAGAAGATGAAATAGTACTCGAATTTTATTTAGGATAAGATCCGAAGAAGACTTGAAAAGTTCACTATAAATTTTCGACCAATCACGCAAAAGTGGAGGTGTTCGAGGATTAGTTTGGTGTGTATGTTGGGGTGGTGTGTGAATTATAGTGGAAGATGAAATGGGAAAATGGTACGATAGCTGTTATTCATTCAAAACAGAAACTTGTTCCGTCTCGAGGTTGCAAGATATCGCGATGTGATTCAGATTAGATGTATGAGATGCAGTATGAATGTAAGTAAAATTGGAATCCTTATGAACCACTTTAACCCGATCACCAAATATACCCCTAGTGAGGATTATTCGCGGCGACTCTTGGGTATCCCTTTCCGTTAAATTACAATTAAATCTCACGCTACTACAAACGACAGCCCTAAGCGTTTAACTTTATCAAGACACGAACTTAATTTCTCACACAATATAATAAAACGACGCTCGGATTCATCACAACAATAATCAGTAGGTAAATAAATGTTAATAAATACACACCCTTCAACTCGGACAGCCAAGAAGTGATCACTTGTTTCGAAGAGGCTCGAGCGAAGGGAAACACATACAAGAGTCCTGAAGCCCCCTGACGGCCTGCCTCTAACCTTACGCTGTTGAGCAGGTACATAGTAAGACGAAGACTCCTGCAGCTTAAGTAAATTTACACTATACTTAGTTAGGAAATGTTCTTGTATATATATTACATTATAATTTGCACGAAATCCATTAAGCACAGGAGGTCTGTTCGCAAAAGAGCCTTTGATGTTCCAGGATAGAAACCGAACTGATGAGCTCATAAATTCACTGCCTTGCGATTTTTAGGACAACTAACGTTGTAGCATGTATGCCCAGGAACTTTTCAATCTACACAGAAAGAACTCTTCTTGCAGGGAGAGTCAGAGCTCGACTTGTGGTCACTGGTACCGTATTTAGAGCAGATAGCACTGTTTAAACAATTAGCAGTTACTTGGCCTATCACGTGGCAATTAAAACAGCGACGGGCCATGAAAACAAATTCTTGAACCGGTAGTCTCTCATATCTTATTTTCAGAGAGTCCCTTAGAAATTGATCTTGATCAGCACGAGTTTGGAAATAAACTTTGAACGCACAAGACTTTCCGCATTGTCCAATTTTGCTTTAGTTTGGGATTAAGTCTTTAAGTGTTGTAATGGAATCAATTTCCAATACCCCAAAAATTTTCCAAGTAAAAATGCCCAGAATATAAACCCAAATAATTTAAGTAACAATTAATTGTCAAATTTAAAAAGTAGCGAAGCATTGTATTACAATTATAACAATAAATCTTAGGTTTGAAATTTGCATAAAATGTGTCAAAAATTGTATAAATTAAATATAATGAAATACAATGTTAAACTTTGTATCAAGTAAAAAATTGTATCACGCTAGGAAGAATCCCAATGTAAAGTTTTAAAGAATCATAAATCCTGTCAGAAGTTAATTAAAATCAAGTAGCTGATTAGGACAGCACGCCCCAATAGTAGTAGAAGACAAAAAATTTGAACCAATAGGATCAATATAATGCGCTCTTCAGTAATGCCCGTAATGCTTCGGCTAAAATCTGGGTGTATAGTATTTTCGAACTTAGCAATTTGGAGTCAGTCTTATGTCAGTCTTATTATTATTGCAGTCTATTTGGAGTCTATTTGGGAGTCTTTTTTTTATCTTGTATGAATCTTATGAGAGTTTAACTTGAGATTCGGGACAGTTTATTGTAGACTCACATTCAACCTTTATGCCATGTGAATTAAATAGACAATAGTATTGAATCAGTGACCAGTTTTAACTTAGTGCCATTATTTTGATATACCGAAGCTCTGTTCCAGTTCTGTGAGTAATAAATGCATCATCTTCTTATTTTATTCTCTTTATGCTAGTATTTCTCGAGATAACTTGTCCTGTTGGCTCCACTCGCTACCAAGGGAATCTGTATCCATTCAATCTGATTTCGACTCAGTATGGTCGTTAATGCGAGCTCCCTATTCATACAGTTAATTTAAGCTCCCTACACATGAAGTTCCGCCTCCACTTAAATATGCAACTCGCGAACCATCAACCAATGGTTTAACTGAAAATTACCCATAGAAATAACTAAATGAGGAATTCATATGCAAATAAATAACTTGAAGTAGAAAAAACAAAACCCATTTATCGAAAGTTTACCCTTCCTCGAAAACTCGCCAAATCGTAAATAAATACAAAACACCCCCATTACAATTGGCGCGGCCTGTTTAAAGGAGCAAGAAACACAAGGACAACATTGAAAAAAAAAGATTGTTGAGAAATATTACGCATAGGGAAATTGTATTATTTTGTGCATGCCTTAAAGTACCATTTTTTCTGCATGCTTTGAAGTGTCATATTTTCCGCATGCTTTGAAGTATCATATTTTATGCATGTTTTGAAGTGCAATGTTTTGTTAAGCCTAAATCCCCTGAAAATAATAGCAAAAGAAAATATATTTAATTAAGAAGTGTCAAATTTAAATAGTATCAAAACAAATAGAACCAGTACCGAATTTTAACCCATCAAAAAAAAACAAACCAATATGTCGTTAGATCAAAACGCACAATTATTAAAGCAAAAAATTATTTCCAAAACTGTGGAAATTTCAAAGTCACTACCCCCATATAACGGAGATTCAGATGTAGATGAATTTATTATCCAATTAAATCAATTTGTGGAGGTAACTCAAACAGATTTAAAATCATTAGTAAGCATGTTGTTAATGAGGCTTAAGGGGCAAGCACTAAAGTTCTTGAAACAAATAGAAAATACAATTGGGGAAGATAACAACATTTCAGTAAACTCAATAGAAAAACTGCTTAAAGCTTTCCAAGAAAGATTTGTGGAAACTAGTTCAACACACAAACTAAAGCACGGAACCGTATGTTTCGACGAAACCCAAAATGTTAGAGAATATCTGCAAAGAGTAATGGTATCTATTGAAGCTAAATACGGGAAAGAATCTGGTCCTTTATATAATAAAATCCTACTAAATGCTTTCATGCAATGATTTAGTCCCAAACTATACCGAATGTTAATATAAACAAATATTCAAACATTAGAGCTAGCAGTTCAGGAAGTAGAGAGAATGATCGAAATTGATTCGATTGTGGCAAACCACAATAAGTCAAAAATAAACAATATAGAAAATTCAAATCCGGGACAATCACGAAGAACGTTCCTAGGATTCTTTTCGAGAGACAATTCACCCAGACCAAACCAAAATAGATCTCCAACCCCTACCAGGCAAAAAACGGTGCGTTTTGTACCCACAAATACGACAAACTACGTAAACAAACCCCCAATTATATGCTATGCATTTAATAAACAAGGACATATCGCCAGGGAATGCCGTACGAGAAACAACTTTACACCAGCAACCCCCAAATTTAACAACCGTTTGTTTGGGAGAACAAACATAAATGCTAATGGGTCAGGAAGTTATAGAAATAACCCCCCACGCCTCCCACAGTTCTGCAACCCCTACAAACAAGGATTTGCATACTCAAATCCTTCCCTCAACCGGCAAAATAATTATCGGTTCCCCAACCCAAATAAGCGACAAAACTTGTACCAATATAATTCACGGACAGTGTATCCGACTAGGATTAATAGGACTACAAGCGAGAACAGAGGATTTTTTTTCCGACAGGAAGTGAAAGAAATTTTTCGGGAAACGAAAGACACTTTTCGTCAATACAAAATGAACAAATGCCGCGAGCCGTCGGTACAAGAAACTTTAACCCACGCAATAATACGGGGCAACCAAGACAATCAAATGTCAACCAACTTGGAACTTCAATTGCCAGTGAACCCAATTCACTTCCCTCCGAACCCCAATGTCAAACATCCACTTATCAAATAAATGCACAGGGAAACGAATTAGGCCCCCAAGAAAATTAACCGGGACCCTGGAGGCCAGTATTGTTCGTAAGTCCATTCCAGTAATTGTACCTTCCTTAAGTGATATTAATGACATATTACCAATATTAAATAATTTTGGTGTTGCAAGTGTTAGTTTTAAAGCTTTAATAGACTCCGGTGCATCAGTTAACATAATAAATTCGAATGTATTTAATAGACTACCAGTATATATTAAGCGACGGAAAAACTTCAATATTCCCAGTTTAACAAGCGTCACAGGTCATAGGCTGGAAGCTATAGGCTCCATATGTTTAGATGTGACAAAAGATAATAGAATCTTTCCTACAAACTTCATAATCTGCAAAAATTTCCCATAGTAGGCTATAATTGGCCCTAATTTTCTGAAATCTAATAAAGTTTTATTAGATATTGCAAATAACAGACTCGTGTATCCATACGATCCTAATCTCCAACGCGTAGAGAGAGGGGAAGCAACAGAGAATAGAATAAAATCTTTTGTACCCTATCTCTCGTCTCGTGAGAGAAAATCAAGCAGCAAATGGATCGAGTCAGTAAAAGCAAAAATAGGGAAAATGCAGGAGTATAGACAAACAGAAATAAAGAAAATAGCTGAATTATGGAATGAAATAATAAATCTAAATACTATTGTAAGGGGACAGGACCTGGATTTACCCTTACAGCCAACCCCACAAGCGGAAGACTTGACGCAACCAAGCGCCAATCTTAACTTAGTAGAAAATGGCACGGAAGAAAAATATTATGGATTCGCGGTACGTAAGACAAAAATCCCCCCTAATACTATGCAAAGAGTACAAATCTCACAAATGGCTACCCCCGTAAATGACAATTCCGAAATTTGGTTCGCATCCCCGTGTAAAGAAATTCCAGAAAATCTGTTTTGTGAAGAACAGATCATTTCATATGAAAAAGGCGAATGTTTAATCTGATTGACTTACACGAATGGAAACGACACGATTACATTAAAAAAGGGACATGTCCCGTTGAATTACAAGTGATTTCTGAACACGAGCTAAACAAATGGAAAAATTCCAAAAAGAGTTTAGCTAATAGTATCAGTGTTAGCCATCCGAAGAATAGGTACCCCCTAACAAAACCTCAATTTTTGGAAAAATTTAAATTAGATCATATCAAAGATACGCTATTAAAAGAAAAGTTATCTGAATTGCTCTGGGATTTTAGAGATATATTTTCTACATGCGAAGAAGATGTTGGATTGATACCATTTTATGAACATTCTATCCAAACCACAGGGTTGCCTGTAGCTAAACAGCCCTATCGTATCCCTTATCCCTATAAAGATTGGTTAAAAAATAAAATCCGCGAATTAGAAAGAAACAATATTATACGGCCAAGTATAAGCCCGTATTCAGCCCCCGTTATACTAGTGCCAAAAAAGAACAAGGACCTTAGACTTGTAGTAGATTATAGAGCCTTAAATAGGCAGGTAGTTAGTGACAAATTTCTCCTGCCCCGAATTGATGAAATCCTAGATTCCATTTCAACCAAAAATAAAATTTTTACGTCTCGACCTCACGTAAGGTTATCATCAGGTTAAGATAGCGGATAATGACGTCTATAAAACGGCCTTTTCAACGACGGAGTGTGGCTCTTATGAATATTTGAGAGTACCCTTCTGACTCAAAACCAGTTCAAGTGCATTATGTAGACCTCTGTTACATTTATTACGAGGTATAGAAAATATTATCCATTTTGTGGATGATGTAATTTGTGTGGGAGAAACACCAGAAGATCATATAAACACATTAGCCAAAGTTTTTGAAAAATTCAGAGAGGGTAATCTAAAATGTAGACCTGAAAAAGTAAATCTATTTCAATCCGAAATAAAATTCTTAGGAATGATAGTGACCCAAGGTCAAATATCACCGGACCCTGAGAAGATAAGATGTGTAGAAAACCTCAAGCCGCCAAAAACTATGAAACAACTAAGAGGTATTATTGGTTTAACCAGTTATTTTAGAAAATTTATACGCAACTACGCCCAAATCGCAAAACCCCTGACAGATCTAACTAAAGGAACTTCCCAGAATATTTCCTAGTCACAGGAAGCTCAAACTTCCTTAGACACTCTCAAGAAGGCTCTTATTTCTGATCCAATATTAGCGTTGCCAGACTTTGAAAAAGGAATATTTGTAGTTACCACTGATGCTTCAGGTCTAGGCATCGGTGCAATCCTTTCCCAATTAATCCCCGTGGAAAACCACCCCGAACTCTTACAAGAACCCCCTCAGTATACAGAGAAAGTCATATGCTATTCAAGCAGAACTCTAACCAAAGGCGAAAGTAGTTATTCAGCAACGCAATTAGAGTTATTATCTATAATTTACCATTTAGATAAATTCAGACATTATATAGTAGGACGAAAATTTAAGTTGCGCTCGGACCATAAAAGCTTACAGTACCTAAGCACATTCAAAAATCCAACTGGAATTTTAGCGAGATTGATAATGAAAATCCAAGATCTGGATTACGAATTTGAACATGTGACAGGTAAACAGAATGCCCCTTGCGATTACCTGAGTAGATACCCTGAGAATAACCCGTCAGACAATGAAACTAAACAAATAAATGCCATTAATCCCAGTAAACGAAAACACAAGAAGAATAAACCTAAAATCCTTACAGAAGAAAACGAAATTACTCGTAGCCCCTTATCCCTAGCTAACATTAAAAGAAACCAAGATAAGAATGAAATGTGTTTGACTCTCATTAATTATTTCGTGAATTCTGATAATCTCCCTGGTAAGTTCAAAGCCCTGAGACGGGAAATAGACAATTTTTATTATGACTTGGACGAAGAAATCCTTTGCAGGATAATAACGGATGAAACAAATAGAAATCGAACGTTAATAATCCCAGTACTTCCCCAAACCTTAATAATACCTGCCTATGAATATTTCCATTCTGAGATAGGTGGACACTTAGGAACAGCTAAAACCTTTCATAAGTTAAAACAATATTTTTATGTTCCGTCGGCATTAACAAAACTCAAAGATTTTATAAGTACATGTGAAGCGTGTAACTTAAGAAAAAATCCCCAAACGTACCCTAATCCCCCCTTGGGAAGAGTGCCAGTAGCAAGGTACCCTTTCGATATCGTTTCATTTGACCTATATGGTACAAGTGGAGGATTACCTGTTTCAAATAGAGGTCATACTAGCGTTCTCTCAGTAATAGACCATTTTACCGGCTTCACTTTTGCCAAAGCATTGAAAAATCAAGGTGCATATGCCACGACTAAAGCGTTAGCAAAAATATTTTTAAAATTTGGCGTTCCTCGCCAGGTTATTAGTGACAACGGAACTAACTTCGTTTCCAAAGTAACAAAAGATTTAATAAGTTTCCTTAAAATAGAGAAATTAGTAACCTCTCCCTACCATCCCCAAGCTAATGGAAAAATTGAAAATAGGCACAAAGTATTTTCCAATGTCTTAAGTATTTATTCAAAAGACAATCGAAACGATTGGGATCTGTATCTACCTTACTTAACCAATATAATTAATACCGCTTATTCAGAAACGACTAAAGATAGTCCATTTTTTCTTTTTTTTGGACACGATTTTAAAATACCTTATCAGGAAATTGTAAATTCCAGAAAATATTACAATTATTCAGAGGACTACAAGAAAGGTTTTATAAGTAGGATGAAAAAAACCTATAAAACGGTTAGACAAGAGTTGGAAAAATGCAAGATGAACCAAGAGTTGAGAAACGAGTCCAAAATCAAAGGGAATGTAAATTTTAAGGTAGACGACTGTGTCTATCTGAAAAATGAAGCTAAGCTGGAAGGCAAAAAACTTTCCAATAAATATTCGGGACCCTACAGAATAATAAAAAAATATGACAACGATTTTACTTTGAAAATGATAAACCCTGATAGCGGGAGAACATACAAAGCACATGTTAGCCATATGAAAGGTGCCGAATACCCAATTAGGTGGATGCCCAAACCCTCATCTTCAGATTCATCAAACACGGAAAACAAATTTCACAAATCGAGACTAGCTGAATCAAAACCCTTCAATTTCAAAAAAACTACTTTAAGAACCAAAGTAAAGAGGAGGATTTTGAAGAATTTTTAGCCATGAAAAATATAGTCATCCCTAAAAGAAAACCCTTAATACCCATGCCTGAGAGAACCCCAAAAAGTCCTGAGAGTTCATCCTCAGAAAGCTCGGAGAAAGAATTGGAGTATACGCTGTCGCCAAAAACCCAATTTTTCCCCGATAGAATTTCAACCCCATGTCCCCCCAAAAGATTTTCTGATGACATGGTCTCCCCAGCAACCCCGATAGAAAGACCCCTATCATTACAGGAGGAATTGAACGGAGCTGTGGAAACCCCAGGTGCAAAAAGGAGGAAGACTCCCCCTTGGGATACAAATACAAAAAGCTTGAGAAAGGCCATGGACATTATAAATTATCCGAAAAAAACAAGGCAAAGTACCTTGCCTTGGACACAGAAACACCCTGAAGATGAAAACTTGGGACAATACCATCACATAACGGTATCAAAGGTAAAACCCAACGAACCTCACTCCTGGAAACATACAATGCTACAAAATACACCTTACCCCCCTGAAGATATGGCATTCAAGCAGTGGAGACATTCTCCAAAGGTATTTGACTCCTCCCAGAGTTCCCATGAATCTTTTAACTCCCCCAAAACAGGACTTCAGCGTCAGGAAATGGAAAATAAACCCTCCACCTCCAGAGGAGATGAGATATACGAAGCAAGAGCAGGTTACACTCCAAAATCTCGAAGGACAACCCCAGGAAGCCCTAATGATGAATCCTCAGGAACCAGCTCTACTGAATCCGACGACGAGCCCCAAGACGCACAAAAACAAAGACCTACTTCGGCTACCGCCCAACCAAAACAGGCTAAGGCAAAAGGCCAAAAATTCCTTTTGAAACAATACAAGAAATTTGACCTAATCTCTATGGGAAAGTCAAAAAAGAGTAAAACACCAGAAAACGAACAGGAGATTAGCACGAAATCTGGAAGAATAAGTAGAAAACCAGACAAATGGAAATACGTCTAGAAATCAGGTATTGGGATATCTGATCTCTGACCCAAAAAAAAACCATATGGTAACATTAAATCGAAATGAGAAACTTGAAAAAAAACCTTAACAAAAGTATATAAATAAAACACTTCAACAAAAGCTACCCGTAAAAGGTCAAAAGAAGTTATTAATTAATTTTTCCAGATGAATTGTATCGAGCCGGGATTCGATTCGATAAAAAATCCTTAAAGATAGAAGAACGAATATTGTACAACCCATCCTCCAAAAGGCAAAATAAAACACCTAGTGCCATCCCATTACAGACAGAACGAATATGGACCAGCTATTACAAGTACGATCTAAATATCTAAACACCTCAGCACAACTAACAACAGAGAAACTGAGAATCGAAAACATGATGGAGGCTACGCTTTAGTCCCTTAGAGAAATTAAGGCTTCTCAGGAAGAAATGAATAAAAAATTAAACGAAGTCTTAGTATCCAAACAAATGAATAAACCACTTGAAGCCCAATTTAGGGAGATTAAAGAGAAGATCGCAAAAATTCATACTGAAATATAATCAATAAGCGACGCCAAGCTCGTTAAGGGATACTGTCCCGACAAGGCCATCAAATTACAAGTTTTATACGAAAAAATGCAAGAAATCGGCAAAAGCATGCATAAGTATAGAAAAAATACTGTGCTATCTGCAACAATATCCATGCAAGAACACTTAGCTCCTGAACGAGTAAAGATTTTAGGATTACGACATACATACGACAACTTAAAAGCTCAAAAAGAAATAATTAACCTCCAACAAGACAATCTAGAGAAGCAACTGAAAGAAAACCGAGTCGAAATTGCCAGAGAATTACACAGACAAAAAGAATTTTGCTCAAACCTAGATATGATGGTAGCAACGTATTTTACGGTTGAAATTAATCTACCCCACAACCCCCATTTTGGAAGTGTTCTTGCTAACAACGAAGGGCCACGTTCGACGCATTCACAAACCGCGTATTTTGAAATTCCAAACCAGGCCCCGTGTCAATACATCAAACACCAAGTAAAAGCTATTCAACAGAATCCTCCGACGAACAGTAACATAATTATGAGGACTCAGTATCCCAATGCCAGAACAAATGTTACGCCCGTTGTAACACATCCCCAAAGTTCCCCAGAAGTATCTGCATCACAAGGAACGCCCAATACACAACTATCGTCAGATGGTACGGAAGTTTAAGGAATATCAATCATGGAAATAATTGAACACAAAGAAAAAGGGGAGGTAAAATATTCTTTTATCGATAAAAAAAAATATTTTTTTTACAAGTTCAAAATGAGCGCATCCACTTCGAAACATAGAATATAACGCCTAGAGACAAAACTTGATGAACAGACTTATAATTCGAGCGAAAACTCGTTAAACTAGATAACTATATTTCTGCTAGAAGAATATAGTAATTCCCTAACTTTATTTCCTCCTTTACGGCTAAATTGAGGAGATTAGGTAACAAGTATTCATATATGTATGTGTATATATATGTGTATGTATATATATATATATATATATATATATATATATATATATATATATATATATATATATATATATATATATATATATATATATATATATATATATATATATATATATATATAGTGTGTGTGTATGTATGTGAGTATGTATATATATATATATATATATATATATATATATATATATATATATATATATATATATATATATATATATATATATATGTATATATATATATATATATATATATATATATATGTATATATATATATATATATATATATATATATATATATATATATATATATATATATATATATATATATATATATATATATATATATATATATATATATATATATATATATATATATATATATATATATATATATATATATATATATATATATATATATATATATTATATATATATATATATATATATATATATATATATATATATATATATATATATATATATATATATATATATATATATATATATATATATATATATATATATATATATATATGTATATATACATATATAAATATATATAAAAATAGTGGAGATGAAATAATAAAGGTAGCTCAGAATGTCACACCTTGATTCCATGGTGAAAAGCCTATTCAACAAGAATAAATATCTTAGAAGTAACATCCTAGCATGGTAAATGTTCACTAAATAAACTATTCGTTAAATATACAAAAAAAAACGACAATAAATATGAAATTACTCCAGTAAATTACCCATCGTATATTTTTTATCCCCCTCCCTCTCAATTTTGAAAATATTATTTAAGTCCGATCTAATTAACAAACGCATTTTTTTTTTAGTGTTTCCCCCGCCCCTGTAGCCTCAATATGTCCTTAGAAGAAGAATATCGTTCGATAATTGGCGCAAAACAAAAATAATAGTAACCCTGAAAGTAAATAACAAATCGTATTCAAAAACTGACAACTGAAAAAGGCCATTGAAGTACTGTCACCAACCCAAATTGTAAAACTTAAAGTGCCGGTTCAGGCACGCAAATTTTGACCTGTAAAAAACGAAAGAGAAAATTTTTTCCATGGTCTAGCTAAATTCCAAAAAAAATATATTTATGTTAAGTGGGTCAAGTACTTTGAATTACTTCAATAAACATAGCGTGGACAGTTTATCTAGTGACTAGCGACTCCACGCTATCTAGCAACTTTAACAGCTATTTTGATACATTATCAATGTACCTAAATATAGCATCCAAGAATCTCAGTCAAGATAAAATTAATTTAAATAAAAGGACGCATTAATCAACTTTTCAATTTTTTATGAGCAATTATAGAAAATGTGTTTTTTCAGGTAACCATGTGACGGAAAATCGTATACCATGAATTAAGATTATAACTAGCAGCTGTATGTGTTCTGAATAATATGATTGGTGCAAACTATTATTCAAACTTCCTATTATTGTTCAACTATAAGCAAACTTCCTTCGCGCTAGGCAAAGGAAGCATAGTAAAAAAACAATAATGATATCAATAACTTTAGCTGGAACTGGCCTAGAAAGTTCCCATTGCCATTTCCATTGTGAAATAGGCCAAGTAATTGCCTAATTTGCAAAAATCGCCACGTAGTCAGAAATAATCAAACCTCAAATAAAACTATTTGCCTGAAATATTTCCAAAACTCCCGGATTGCAATTTTGAGGGGTAAATTATCAATTGCATGATATGTATAATACGCAATTACTGAAATAACTTTCCAAAAAGCTAAAAACAAAAAACCAATTATTTTATTCCAAAAATATCAACCATACATCGTATTTCACGATAACGACCCGTTGTTAAAAAAAACAAACTCATTAAAGCATTATGGGCGGTAATAGACATAGCATGTCAAACGCGTGGCGGGATGGACTTGAAAAGGTTGAATAATCACCAACTTTAGATCCAGTAATTGAAAATTGTATTTCGTAGATAGAGCAATTAGGTAAGGCGTCTGTGACGATACAAATATATAGGACTAGGCTGATATCTTCTAAAAGAGGAGATAATATTGTTCTGCCTTGCAGTCAGACAATAAATGGTTAACTTGAAAAAGAAGTCCGTGAAAGATTAGCGTCACATAACAGAACGATTTCATTAACAGGGAACTTTTAAAGCAGGACTTCACCATCGTACTGGTAGAAATAGAACTGCGATTTCGCCCTAATTCGCAAGTCATCGCAAAAAACAACATTTCTTTTGCAAAAAACGAAAGAAACTAAGACTAATGTGCCAAGGCACGGACTAACCATCAAGAATAATCACAAATCTCTTGAGTCAAATGTGGGAATTGCCTTAAATAAAGCTATTTCAATAATTATTACCTACAATCTAGAAATCAATCGTAAGTTATATACGCAAGATGGGCAGTCTAGTGAGAAAGGCCTTCTAAAAGAATAAAAAGCATAAGACTAGTTAACGAAATCCTAAAATACGGTAATTACCTCCAAAAATTGGGCGCCATGGATTCTTTAAACCTATATAAATTAAATTCAAAATATGGATGCAAGTAAGAATAGCATTTAATATGCTTTAAACGTCCGAGATAACCACAAATATATGTAAACAAGCCATTAAATCATTTTTAACCCTGTATATTTCGTTGTTAAAACAAAAGCCTAAATAAACAAAAAAAAGGAGTATTACTGTTTTACCAATGCTAAAAGAAGAAAATAAGTTAAAACAATTAACGAATGCACCAACCTTCCATTATGACACTTAAGTCCAACATGGCACTCGCAAAATATAGGCTAGTTGAGTTCAAAACACCACGTAATTACTAACGCATAAATAAGTTTTGAACTAAATTAGATGATGACAAAGCTAGTATTTATACGCGAACACGAAGGACAAACAAATAGTCCCTAAACATCCAAATAAAGAAACCAATGAAACAACCCGGAAATAGAAAGTTCAACAAATCGCAAGTAATGAACCAAATTCACAACGTTAAAAAGATTTGGTTGGTCGTAACAAACAAAATTGTAGTTCAAAGCTGTAATTACTGAAACAAATTCTTCTTAAAATCATCAAAGGCATAAATAAATCCCTGCAAAACTTTAGATAATATCATACCTGCGCCATGTGGCATAAGCTCTGCCACAAAAGAAGAATGGTTGGACGTAATAAATGTTTACAAAAAAATCTCGACTGAACGCAACTATTCGCGCATTCTGAGGCGAAAACCGGGCCAATCCTCCAATATCTAATTATTCGCCCCCAGAATAGGGATAACTTGCCCCACAACAACCCAGTAGGGTTATGATTGAAAAGACTTTATTTTACGATATAACAAGACCGTCAATTATGACAATTCCTTGCACGTAATGACTTCGCTTTCAAAAAAAGACTTAAATCAAACAAGTTTTAGACAACGCGTTTTGATTTGATTCCCATATTTTTCAATCATATTTACAACGAATTTGTAACAAAAGAATTATGTCTTGTGGTAATTTATTACATGTTTATTAGTTTAAACTAGTTTCAACCAGCCAATGAGTTCACTAAAAAGCGTAAATATACTTTAATTTTCATTTAGGAGATACAAGAGAATTAAATTTATATGCCTTATGACAACTATAAAACGTTTATATAATATCGCGCTTGATAATAAATACCTCCGCCACACGGCGACAACTCCACCACGAGAGAAAGAAAAATGTCGACACCTTAAAAGTGACTATATCCTTCTTTTTAACTCAATTATACGGGAAAACTTAAACTCGATTAACTAGCCTTTGTTCCCAAACATCAACGTAATTCTAAAATAAGCTGAGGTAAACAGCTTATTCATACATATCCTGAAGATATTATGCGAATAAACGTCAACAAGAACCCCTCATTCAATTCAACCTAAACTAAAATGCCGGGATAAGCAATTAAGGGAGAAATACCTACAATTAAAATAAATGAACTCTCTTTAATTAATCAACTACAAAACTTTTAGGCAACACCGCACTTGATGATAAATACAGATGCCACGTGGCATTAACTCCGCCAGAGGAAAAAATGAGTTAACCCCTAAGGGTGAACGTGTTTTTCTTTTACCTCATTTATAAGGTAAAACTTAAACTCAACTAACAAATTTTGTATCCCACCAATTTAACATTATTCTAGAATACGCTGAAATAAGGAATTTATCCCTATATAATCTAAAAGGAATCGAGTAAATATCAATACGCGACTCGTCATGCAATTCAACTTAAAAAATAACTACCAAAATAAGCAATTAGGAATGAATCGCATTCAATATAAAATAAATTAACTCCCTTTAATTAAGTGTGTACAAAAGAGCAGAAAATAAATTAATATATATTTAAATCACAGTAGTCGGAACAGTAGTCTAAATGAAACAAAGATAAATGAAAACGCATTATAGTTTAATAGCTTAATTTTTGAAAGCCTTAAAAATAAGCCTATATTTTCAAAATATAGCCTTAGTAAAAGAACTCATTAAAACCATAAACGCTTTAAAATTATGGAGTAAAAAGAAAAAAAGGAAATCTGCCTGATTAAATACAGAAACTTAAAAAAAAGGGAGGAAAAAAAGAAAAATTATTTTGTACAAGGATTTATCAGGTAACAAGATCGAATACTTACATTGAATCCTAAGTGAAAATTTGAGGACCCCTTCAAGTTCGTTGGCAGTTATTGCATTGATTAAAATATGCTTGTCTATAACATAATACAACCCTTTCATTAACAATTCAAAACCGAAAAACCCACTTAGACCATGTAAAAAATACTTTTGGTTAAAAATAAGTAGGAGTACCTCATGCACTTCGCACGGTGATGAAAAAAATTTTTTTTTCTATTTATTTAAAAAAAAACACACTTAAACAAAGCGAAGCTTACTTTTAACAAAAAAAATAGTAGTAGTACCCCGCACACTTCAAACGGTAACAAAAAAAATTTTTTTTTATTTTAATAATTAATAAAAACTCAGTATACATGGCAATTCTAATTCATAAAAGCAAAATAAAATAATAATCAGTGAACAACGCCGTAGAATACCTTAAAAGTGGTATAGGAGGAATAATTCAAGTATCCAAGCGATACGCGATAGTAAAAACGGATAAACCCACAAGCATAGGAGGTTAGAGCCAGGGATGAGCATGGTGTATATTATCCCACCATGCAAACACTCGACTTTCACCCTCCGTTGAGAAAAAGTTACGTGGATACGAGACTTGAGTGCACAACAAGACGTTGCTTGGCAAGCATTACAACTGCCTATTCGTTAAACTTCTTAAACAAATGGCCCTTCAGTGTGGAATAACCCAGGCCTGCACCTCCCAAACCAATTATTGGTGTATTTAATGTACTTAAACTCACCTGAAGGCGGAAAAGATAATATAAAATTTGAACTAAAGTTTCTCAGCTCAAATGTTTCGTCATGGGAAGATTATCAACTTCTCGATATGCTTACATCCCCAATCTCAAGGGCGACGCTGCTGGACGATTCACCCATATTGAAATTAAAACCTAATATTAGTGGGAGAAATTGTATATATAAATAATCTCGTTGAAATGAATAAATAAAGAACCCTCTGATATTACCTGAAGTGTTATGACTATGATAATCGGTTGTTATCGTTAATAAAGAAAAACAGTGCGTTATATGGATAAACCAGTAGTGTATAAACATTTATAAAACTGTGAAGTAGAGCAAATGTCACGAAATATAAATACATTGTTTGTGTATTGAAAGGAAATGGTAGTTTCTTGAAAGTTTCTACAATTTCAAGCCTTTGTTAAATTCGTTAAAATACGACCACAAAGTCGTTAAACTAGAGTACGGAACTTTAGAGATCGAATTATGTTTGAACACACAAATAGCCAGGTGCAAGGTGGCATCGGTGAAAAAGTAGTTCAACCTCGACGACCTGAAGTTACCTTTTTTTCTCCTCACTCAATGTAATAGTTCATTATTGGTTAATATGGAGCTTAGATGACTCGAATTACGGTCGAATGAATGAGTACCCGATGTATTGAGGAAATGCCGGTAAAAAGGTAGTTTGACCTCGACCTAGAGTGTACCATGACTATAACCAATCTTGAGCAAGTTAACTAGACAAAAAATCAATAGAAACTACCTTTCATTTCAGAACAATGGCTGAAGCAATTATTGATACGGAGTACATATGTATAAAACATGCAAAAGAAAACGTCATATACTCGGCTGCAATGATCGTCGTGGATAAATCAGGGGAAGAAGTCTTCGCGAAAAAATGGGACGTTAAGTATGATTTAAGGAAATTTGACGTAAAATCCTATGAGTTCGGTCTAGATTTCGCAAACTCCCCAAAATATCGGCCAGCGAGAGGAAAATTAGGAATCAAATATAACGGTAGAAAGGGAAAATACCTCCATTTTATTCAACATGAAATTAGGAAATTACAAAAACAATACAAAATCCGGTACTGGTATGTTAAAGGTCCTTGCCAGACAGACTTATTGCTTCTCGACAAATGTAGAAAACAGAAGTTAGTTTATAAAATTGAAGGAAATTCAGACTGCATTATATACTGTGGAAAGCATGACCCCCTCCAAGAGATTAAATTCTACAAACAGTATTTATATAATCCTAGAAGTGTGACCTATAAAAACAAAAGAAATGAAATTATATTCAAAAGAATAAAAACCTATGAAGCAAAATCAAAAGTAGTCAAGAAATCAAAAAAATTGTCCCAAGCAAAATATTAAATAACGTACGCATTTTTTTTTGTTAAAAAATAAATTCTTGTGTGAAAACGAATAAAATATCTATCCCCCCAGCCTAAGAATCAACTATACGTTCAACATAAGCAAAGTAATAAGTTATACGGATACGAATCTTAATCTCATCTTGCTTTCTTTGGGCAATAAAAATTATCGTAAAATAATATAAATATAATATCATAATTAGTACCTCGTTTCCTTCCCTAAAAGAAAAAAAAAGGAACAAACAATAAGAATCAAAGTTCTCGTTCAATTGTCAATCATAAGAAGTTTTCCTATATTATGTCTAATGAAATACGAGGATTAGTTCCAGAAACAGCAAAAAGGATGTGGATAACAAATGTCATAACAATCCTCATTTCCCAAACTATAGCACAAGATATCGTAAAACATGGAATAATCTTCAAACATGAGAATTCGTTACTCGCAAGCCACAATGCCTGGAAAATATTTATGAAACTGGATTCAAAGCCGTTTGAAACCCTATTCCAACAAGTAATGAGACTAGAGAAGAATACCAATGAATTAAAGGATTCTATATTCCAATTCTTAAAATCAGACAAAGGCCTGCAGACAACTAAAGACATGCACCATAAGGAAAATACAGGATAAAATCCCCCTTACTTCTCAAACTAAAATCAAAATTCCTAATAGATGACTTTGATAAGAAAATGGCAGAGATCGATAAAGCTCTAGGAACTAGCAATAGAGAAAACAGAAGGAAAAGAGAATTAAGTAATGTGGACGGATCTATAAGCGAATCTACTACGACAAAATATACCACAGGTTCCTTCTCAGCAACTCCCTAGAAAAAAAACTATATGATGGAAATTACGCAATGCTAAATGAACTACCGAGCCTATGGACTTTTCTCAAAGACTTATGGCAAAATCATGCAGAACAAAATGTTACGAAGCGAATAATATCAAAACTCACAAAGGAAAAGGACTACAGACAAAATATTAACCTAAAGAAATTAAAATTCTCAAATACACAACAAGATGATAAGAATAAAAAGCCTACAGAAAGAAAAAGAAAAGACACCAAGACAACCACGCCTACATATGGGACCACAGTAAAAGATATACAATCTTCAATGTCGAAAACTACGACAAGCACAGTCCCAGAAATGTGCACACTTAGCAAGGAATCACCTAGAAATTTGACCATGCTAACTTATCTAAGACCAACGATACTTACAAAATGGACGTGGTCAACAGGGCCCACGCACTACCGCACCCAACCCATTGGCGTATTCACTATAGGACTAAGAGCAAGAATCCCAGTAAGGCATACCGAGATACAAACGATAAAAGTACAAGCCATTCAACCAGAAGAAAAGAATAATAAAAATAAGAAAGAGGAAGAAGACGATTACGTACATAAGAAATGTTGGACAATTGACGGTAAACGTACTTGTGCAAGATTAGCAATGGCCGATGAGCCGACAAAGGAAGATATTGAACCATTACCTAATCTAAATGAGAAAAACGCCCTAAGAGTATCGATTCACCAATCTTTTCTAATATTATATAGACAGAGACTCCAAGCACTATTTGAATTATTCAATACAGAAATACAAAAGTTAAAACAAAGTACCACACGAATCTTCGAAGTGTTCTTTCGAAAAATCAAATACCGAAGATCAACTAGTCTAATACCAATCGTGGGTGAATTAGCCACACGCTTGTTTGGGCTCTCGACTGAAGAAGACCTAAATATCCTAAGGGAAAACGTAGGAAAACTAAATAACACCATGACCGTGACCTTACATGTCCAAAAAATACAGGCCAGTATAGCCAATTATCAGAGAGACAAAATTGAAGCAATTTCGAAGAAAATATCAAAGACAGTAAGCATTATAAATTATTTAAAAAATGAAGTAGATCGTGTGATTTCCGATTCGAGTCTTACCATGGTATCACTAGACATAGTGACAATGTCTTTGCTTAACTTGGCAACTGATGTCAGCAAATTTGAATTTGCATTATTTGCCCTTACTGGAGGAACCTTGTCATATGACCTGGTGGACCCATCGAACCTAAAAAGTATCTTAGACGAGATAAAAACACATCTAACGTTCGGTCTACATCTACCAACAGAACCAGAAGTAGCAAACCTGTTCCACTATTACACCAAACTCAAAGTTCATTCAACAGAAATAAGCGAACAAATATTTGCAGTAGTAACAATTCCAGTAATAAATCAACAATCCATATATGACTTGTATAAAATCTCTACGTTTCCAGCCAATATAGGCAAAACCAATTCGTTCATGACTATCACCCCCGAAGCGTAATATTTACTTGTCGATCAAGATAGAAGAAAATATACCTTAGAAAATCCACAGGACCTTAAGGAATGCGTAGCATTCAAAAATCTAGTATGCCAACTAACCCTGCCTATTTATAATGTAAAACCTGGATCCTGTATGTTAGATATATTCTTAAAAGAGACCCAACAAGAGGAAATTCCGAATTCATGCGAAGCGCTAATAAGTAGTACTAAGCGAGAAATATTTATTCATCTTAGAAATGACCTGTGGCTACTCTCCGTTCCAAAAGAAACAGTAGGGACTATCTCTTGTTATAATAATACAGAAAAAATCGATCCAAGCTACAGAACCGAACTACTATTACAAGACGTGCGAACGATTACGATAAAACAAGGATGCCGACTGGTAACCAAAGAAGCCACGGTACAAACGCCACTGATAACCACAAGCACAAATATAATAAGCCCCAAAGTGGTCAATTTCAAACCAATAAATTTATCATATACAATTCCAAATATTTCAAACGAAGAAGAGAAAACCGAAATATGGTGAAAAATAGAGAATGTCAAGGGAACCTTACCATTGACAAAAATAAAAGAAGCCTTAGACTCTCAAATTCCCCTATTTACCAATGAAAACCAAAGATTGACGTATGTAGAGAGTAGATACGGAATATTTTCAACGAATTTTTGGTGGTATATCCTCCTGACGGTAGGATTCGTATTCATGGTTTCATGTTCTATAAGGGTCATATTGAACCTAAATTACGGAGGAATTTTGAGAATGATGCGTAGGAAAAGAGAAAATTCAGATCACATCGAGCCGAGTGAGATGCAAAACTTAAGCCTGGAAATCCCTGATAATCCTTAAACAAAAAGTAAGGGAGGACATGATCGAGCGAATGGGAGTAGAGGTCCTCATTCGTGCCAAGTCCAGTCCTAAATCTCTACTTACCATTTGTGTAAACCCATGCAACGGCAAAGATGTATTTCTTAAGAGGCATGGACGCGCATAAACAGTAAAAACTTGAAAATTTATAGTAAATCAAGACCTCTCATAAAACCATGTAACCTACCTCGCATGTAGTTATCAAACAGTTCGTGGTAACGAACTGTAAGTAAGGAGCGACCCGGCTCAATGGTAACTGAAACTCTAGAAAACGGGTTTTTGATACCAATAGATATATCAAAAGAATTAGATTTCAATGCTGATTTAAAATATATAACTTTCATAAAGTTTAGTGCTACCCATCAAAAGTTACGCGCCTGAGAAAATTTGGCTTATTTTCGAAAAAAGGGGAAAAGACCCCCTAAAAGTTATAGAACCTTGATGAAACTCACATCATCTTATTCAGAGTATCAGAGAATCCTGCTGCAGAGATTTCAAGCTCCTATCTACAAAAATATTGAATTTTGCATTTTTGGCCAGAAGAAAGATCACGGGTGCAGTGTTATTTGTTTGTTTTTTTGTTTGTTTTTTTTCCCCAGGGGTGATCGTATCGACCCAGTGGTCCTAGAATATCGTGGGAGCGCTCAATTAAACGTAAATTAAAAGTTCACGTGCCCTTTTCAAGTGACCAAAAAGATTGGAGGGCAACTAGGCCGCCTCCCACGCTCATTTTTTTCCCAAAGTCACCCGATCAAAATTTTGAGATAGCCATTTTGTTCAGCATGGTCGAAAATATGATAAAAATGTCTTTAAGGATGACTTGATCCCCCACAATCCCCAGGGGGAGTGCTGAAATTTATGAACTTTACTCAATGTTAACATATAGGTTTGGTTATTGGGATGCATACATACTTTTTCAGAGGAGATTTTTTCTGGTAGGTGGGGGAAGGAGAGGGGCGGGGGCTATATGGAAGGATCTTTCCATGAAGGAAGTTTTCATGGGAGAAGGAAAATTGCCATGAAGGGGGCGCCGGACTTGCCAGCATTATTTATTTGTTATCGGGAAGTATACAACCATTTTCAGGAAGGATTTTTTCTGGAGGGGGGGGGCCAGAGGAGGGGATTACTCTGGAGAATATTTCCATGGAGGATGTTTCTTTGGGGTAAGGGACATTTCTATGAAGGGAGCGCCGGATTTCCAAGCATTATTTAAGAAACAATCAGAAGTTAAATAAAAAAAAACAAGTTTTTTCAACTGAAATGTAAGAAGGAATATTAGAACTTAAAACGAACAGAAATTATAGCGTATATGAGGGGGTTCTCCCCCAAGTCAATACCTCGCTCTTTACGCTACAGTTTTTTTTTAGTGCTTTCAAAAGAGCTATCTATCCTAATTAAACGGCCTGTGTGATTCAGGGTTTTGAGAATAAAAATTTTTAACTTTTAACGTAAAGAACGTGGTATTGACTAAGGAGAGAACCCCTTAATATACTTAATAACATATACGTAATAAAAAAAAACAAAAAAAAACAAGCGATACGACTCAATAGTAATCGAAACTTTTAAAAACGAAATTTTGATGTCAATAAATGTATCAAAAGAATGTGTTATTTAATGCTGATCCTAAATATATAAATCTTATTAAGTTTAGTATTACTCATCAAAGGCTACGAGCCTGAGAAAATTTACTCGATTTTTTAAAGAGGGGGGAAACATCCCCTACAAGTGAAAGAATTTTAATGAAAATCACACCGTCATATTTAGCGTATCAGAAAACCCTATTACATAGGTTTCAAGCTCATATCTGCAAAAATCTGCAACTTTGTATTTTTTGCCAGAAGAAAAATATACGAATATAGAAGTTAGTTACGTAAGTTAATTTGTAAAGACATCCATTTAGCAAAAGAAAAGTAAAATTTTTATGCAAATAAAAGCTGCATTAACTAAAAAACGATCAGAAATCAAATAAAAAAACAAGTTTTTTTAACTGAAAGTAAGGAGTGACATTAAAACTTAAAACGTACAGAAATTATTCCGTATATGAAAGGGGCTGTCTCCTCCTCAACGCCTCGCTCTTTCCGCTAAAGTTTTTTATTATATAAAAAAATAAAGTTGTGAGACAAAGTCAAACTTTAGCGCAAAGAGCGAGGCGTTGAGGAGGGGACAGCCCCTTTCATATACGGAATAATTTCTGTTCGTTTTAAGTTTTAATGTCGCTCCTTACTTTCAGTTTAAAAAACTTGTTTTTTTTATTTAATATAATAAAAAAGCTAATGCTAAAGTAGATAAGTGTTGAATAACATTTAAGAATGTATTAAGTATTGAACAGATGTCAAACGCACATCTATACAAGTATATATATATAATCACCAAATCTTGAAAATTTCATATTGTGTTATTTTTTTGTAGACATGATCATTTCTCGTATGATTACTTAAATTGTCTCGTAGTAACCTAGTATTGCTGCAATATGCATGTAGAGCATGATTGCTTTTATTCATTTTATCGTTGAGTTTAAATATACCCATATTAAATTGATGTGATTAGTACGACTAATTATGACCATTATTCAAAACAATAGCCCCCGTATAATATTGTATTATTGCTGTTCGTGTTTTAACTTGTGTGATTATAAAGAGCATATGATTCTGCCCAGATATTTATATTCTAGGAAGCAGAGTAAGCAGTGCGGATTAAGTATTGGTGTACAAGCAAGCAACACAGATACAACCCAGTAGCATCTACTCTCATCATTTGTCAACCACCGAAAAGTACTCACCGAGGAAACCCCTGAAGACAATGACCTGGAGAAAATCCAAGTCATCCAAGCCTAGTACCAGGTAACACTACCCCAGCCACTATCGGCAAACCAAGAACTCCATATATAGAAACTCATATATGAATTGGTAATCACCTAGAGACCCACCCCGACCAGTCATGTCGTAAAACTGCATAAATATCCGTCAAATAACTATCCTTAGACGGCAAAGTCCTTAAGATCTAATGTTTATAACACCAAGAATAACCCTGGAGCCAATTCCTCAAAGATCGTATATCTTAAGCCTCAGATCAAAGACAATATGTTAAACCAAGAGGCCAAGATCAAGTCAACATACCCAATTAGATATCACGAAACCAAACTATCCTCCATGAGAAGAGGAACCAATCATAATCAATTTTGTGGGAAATATAAACTGTACGTGCTAAATTTTTCCCAAAATTAAGTGTTGAAAGAAGAGAACCAACCAGTCATTATCGTTTTAATCCCTCAATGATGATATATCATTATAACAAGAATCAAAGACGATATATTAAATATAAAACCTGAGATAGAGTTCTAATCCATCCATAGTTACCCTTACATATCTTACGTAACCCATAGTCCAAATAAAGGAAAGACTGTATGTGAACAATTTACGGGAAACACAGACTGTACTAGTATTAGACTTTACCGATGATAAAATTATCCAAATAGAGATACCCAGCCAATTGATAAAGATACCCATTTCTTTTAACCAATCCCCGAAGATTTATGTACCTAGTGAACATTTCAACGACACGGTAACATCAATCCAACGTATTTGACATGTCAAACCATGCAAGGACAATTTTGTGCAAGTAGTCATACTTAGGAACATTGTAAACGCTTATCCCAAGCAACAAGTGCCAAAAGAGAAAACACCATGAAGACAAACCATAAACAATTAGCCGACACGATAATTAGTTCGACGGAAGCCCACAATAAAGTGACAACGTATGTGAGTATTATAGACACGTAGAATGATGAAGTAAGTGTGAATCTTATGTATCTAACTATAACTTTAGTGAATGCTGAAAAACTTTTCATAATCAGTTGAACATAAGTGCAAATTACATTTTCCCAATGTTGCAATCATACATAAAGTTTAAAAATTATATTGTGAAACCTTTTATTCCCAATCATTTATCTTATATATATATTAGTGCCTTGAAGTCAGTTACGTATCGTATCATTATAATGTCAGGTGGAAGTTTAGTCAAGCTTAGAGAAAATGCAAATATGTACCATTTTAAGTGATAAAATAGTTGCAAAGGCAGTACTTAATTAGTTAGAACTATTTAGAATTATTAGCATATCAGGTAAAGGAATTTTAGTATCAGGTGGAGGGAATAATAAGTATTACATGATCATAAAATCAAATATGTTAGTCAATAGAAACTCTTTGATTCTTTCGTCAAATAAAGTGTATAGGTGGTGGACATTAAAGTGATGTTTTAATACATGTAGGCTAGTAGAATAATCGGGAACATGGAAAAAAATATATATCTTACCAAGGCTAATTTAATTCAACCAACAAAAACCAAGTCAAAAACACGGGGGGGGAATCGTGATCAAAATTTAAAAGAGTAGAAAGAGTAGGGTAACACAACGATGAGGACATCGTTAAGAATGGGAAGGATGATATGTAATGGAATCAATTTTCAATATCCCAAAAATTTTCCAAGTAAAATTGCCGAGAATATAAACCCAAATAATTTAAGTAACAATTAATTGTCAAATTTAAAAAGTAGCGAAACATTGTATTACAATTGTAACAATAAATCTTAGGTTTGAAATTTGCATAAAATGTGTCAAAAATTGTATAAATTAATTATAATGAAATACAATGTTAAACTTTGTATCAAGTAAAAAACTGTATCACGCTAGGAAGAATCCCAATGTAAAGTTTTAAAGAATCTCAAATCCTGTCAGAAGTTAATTAAATCAAGTAGCTGATTGGGACAGCACGCCCCAATAGTAGTAGAAGACAAAAAATTTGAACCAATAGGATCAATACAATGCGCTCTTCAGTAACGCCCTTATGTATCTTTCGGCTAAAATCTGGGAGTATAGTATTTTCGAACTTAGCAATTTGCCCAGTCTTATGTCAGTCTTATTATTATTGAAGTCTATTTGGAGTCTATTTGGGAGTCTTTTTTATCTTGTATGAATCTTATGAGAGTTTAACTTGAGATTCGGGACAGTTTATTGTAGACTCACCTTCAACCTTTATGCCATGTGAATTAAATAGACAATAGTATTGAATCAGTGACCAGTTTTAACTTAGTGCCATTATTTTGATATACCGAAGCTCTGTTCCAGTTCTGTGAGTAATAAATGCATCATCTTCTTATTTTATTCTCTTTATTCTAGTATTTCTCGAGATTACTTGTCCTTGTGGCTCCACTCGCTACCAAGGGAATCTGTATCCATTCAATCTGATTTCGACTCAGTATGGTCGTTAATGCGAGCTCCCTATTCATACAGTTAATTTAAGCTCCCTACACATAAAGTCCCGCCTCCACTTAAATATGCCACTCGCGAACGATCAACCAATGGTTCAACTGAAAATTACCCATAGAAATAACTAAATGAGGAATTCATATGCAAATAAATAACTTGAAGTAGAAAAAACAAAATCCATTTATCGAAAGTTTACCCTTCCTCGAAAACTCGCCATATCGTAAATAAATACAAAACCCCCCCATTACAGTGTTGTGTCATTTAAATCCCCTGGAACTTGCCTCAGAACGGCAATGAAGAGTGGTTCTGTGACAGAGAGATTCAGATTGGGATCAGAACGTTTTACAGTATCGGGTAATTGATTCGCAGCTTTCTTTGACGAGACAACGAGCTTCCATTCATCTTTTTGACGCCTGAGTTCACATATATCACCACCAGAAGTAGGGCATAGATTCTCTATATACGCTTTACGCTCAGATGGAACTTTCAGGTCTTTTGGGGGATGTTTCAGAATCACAGCAAATAAAGGCTTAGGGGTCGGGAATGGTTGGGAAGCTGAGGGGGGAGGGGCACTTGCTGAGGGACGAGTGACGTTCGTAATAAAACCATCAAGTTTTCTGGACAGATCATTAACTTTTGACACAACTTTAGAATTGAAAGCTTCACCAACAGTCGAAACGTCACCTGGGTTCAAAATCACGAATTTTGGGACATTGGCATTTTGCTTAGCCTGTGACACCAGGCTCTTACACATATCAAGAATGTTCTCTTCATTCCTAGTATGAATCACAACTAGCAATGTGACGCTTAACTCTGTGTATAGAATCTTCTTTGCTTGTATAATTTGATCGTGATCGATAAACGCAACAGCTGCCTTCTGAATTGTCTCTTGTTTGACCCCATCAGTCAAAGACTGACTCAGGAAATTCAAGACAGGGCTCAGAATCAGCTTTTCTGCCATAGCACACAATTTACCTTGCAATCGCAAATAATCCAAAGCACAATCCGTAAATCATATCCAATGAAGCAGGCCACCATTGCCATCCAATGAAGCAGGCCATCACATTATAGTGCAACCTAGAAATTTAGGTAAATTTTTGGTAGTTCATATTATTGACTTACAAATAAAGTGAATAATGCTGAATACCGCATACCGCTTGATGCCTTTTTTTAAGCTCATTACAAATATAATGACTATTTTTATTGAAAATGAATTTTACCCCCTCGCCACTATATATACCAACTCAGGGTATATATTTGCACATTAAGGGAGGGGGTAAAGTTTAAACTTACTTCTCATTCACATCAGAAATAAACTTTACTCCCAACCCCCTAATGTGCAAATATATGGGCTACCCTGAATTGGTATAGACTATATAGGGGTAGGGGTAAAATTCATTTCTGACAAAAATGATAATTATATTTGGAAAAAGCATATAAAATAGCGTTCAGTGGTATGTTTACTTTATTTGTAAGTCAATAATATGAACTGTCAAAAATTTACCAAAATATACCCATACTTTATTATGTAGACCCCTCCCTGAAAGTTTCATTTTCCTAACCTAAACCCCTTCCCAAGATAGCAAAAAGTAGCTAAACTAGAATTCATCATGTCTCTTTATTGTCTAGGATGTGTCCAGAAAAGGTTCAATTTTATTCCTTTATTGGCTGTAGGCCAAGCCTATGTTAATCTTGTCCAAATGTAGGTCAGTTATGGAATCTTAAATACATTGACCCTAAAAACACAAGCTTATATATTATTTAGGGCTATATCTAGACAAATCAGGGAAGAGGGCCCAACTGTAAAGCTAAGGGAAGATCAGATTTAAAGTATTATATAGGGAATTCAATTGTAGGTCTTCCACCCTAATTTATAGGGCTTATTTCTCAGAAGTAGGTCTATGTATAGTCTTTATGAAGGACTACTGAAACTTACATTTAATGCCTACCTCTAAAAAAGACTGAATTCCAGTTAAAAAAAAACAAAGAAAATCAGTCTGCCAGTTCCTTAATCAAAATTTGACAGAAACTAATTATTTAGTTTCCAAAAATAGAAATGGCTGTTTTGTAAATCATAACATCTATTTTGGGTACACAATAGGTAACAGTTTTCAGACTACATTTACTGTAAACCAGCAACACTTTTTGACTAATGAAGTTGCTAAAATGTCCTATCTTTTGACAAGAATGGATTTGAAGAAAATTTGAGGACATTGATATGAATTATTATGTTTTTTTTTGCAAACATTTCTTTGTTATGCTTCGATCAGTGGTTTAAGGACTCTGATTAGATTTTAATCAAATATCTCTAACTACATTTTGTTTGCCAGTAAGCTATGAGATCTAAGCCCATAGATAAAGAAAAAATCGATAATCTTTGCATAAAAATTAAAGTCTTGTATGTGCAATCTTTGCACTGATGGGTCAAAGAATGGGACTATCATTTTCACCATTATCTATAATGGAAAAATAAACGAATTTTCGTAGGATTTTAAATTTCAAAAAGTAATGATATGTTTGAAACCTCAAGTCGAGAAACCGAAGTAGTGGCCTGAATGATCTTTGGAACAAAAGTTCTGATATGGTGTAATAGCGAAAAGAGCAAAGAAAAGGTTGCAGTACCAGGAGATTCAAATTTGGAGGAAATGGTGAATAAGTGATGTTCAAGAGGTAATGTTGGATAACAAAATATCAATCAAGTTGACAGCTTAATTTAGTTTGCTGGTTTTACCTGATTGGCAAACTTCCTTCTTTTACCAATTGGTAATTCATGTACTCTCACACTTGCCAAAAACTCCATTCATGTCTTCGCCATAGAATAAATTTCCTCACCTTGCGCCTCTCTAGCCTGCGCATATAGATCTAGTAACCAGAAATTCACCATTTTCTCTTGCCAAATTTGAATCTCCTGGTACTGCAACCTTTTCTTAACTCTTTTCGCTATTACACCATATCCGAACTTTTGTTCCAGAGATCATTCAAGCCACATTCATCCAGAAATATCTTTATTGCAAATGGCCATGAACTATTCTTAACCTTATTTAGGGCGTTTCAATACATATGTTGCTTTTGTAAGAAAGAAAACTGGCATGTTCAAGAGCTTTTCTCAAAGCCCGGTCATAACGATTAGTCTTCCACTTTTCAATGACATGAGACCTATGTTACTCCACATTATGTTATCTATTTAGCCTATGAACCCATTTAAAATATTCTACCTGAACAGTATTTAATCTGGTGGCCGGCATTTACCCCCCCCCCCCGGCGGTTACCTCCTGGAAAACACCCCCTCCCCGGAAAATTCCCCCGCTGAAATTAACCCCAAGAAAATACCCCCTCCTGTGGAAAATCTCTTCTTCTGAAAATGCCCCCCAAGAACCCCCCCCCCCGCAGAAAATACCCTCCGGAAAATAACCCCCGTGGAAAATAATTTCCACTTTCGAAATTTGAGAATTTTATCTGAGTTTTATTATTATATTTCTGCTGATCAAAACTATGATTGCTGATCAAAGTTTTTGTTATTTTTCCCTTTCACTTATGCTATTTTACGACACAAAGATGCATTAAGAAATATTGGCTACTAAAATAATTTAAGCTATACATTAAGCTTGCGAAATAAAGTATGATTTTGCTACAAAATTAAATGGCCGTATATTACTATGTTCACGGCCGTATATCTGGCTTTAAAAAACATTCTCTATTTATCTATCTAATAATTATACAGAAAACTTGTACCAAAGACAGTTTGCATGAAGACCCACTATACTTTATCCCCCCCCCCCCACTTAATATACAAATCTATAGCGCAAATGTAAATCTAAAGTAACGAAAAAACTAAAAAAAAACTGGTGAGTTCTCGAATTTTAAACAGCACAAACTTGAGTGAGTGGCGCATAATGCACAAGTACCAAATTCCTTCCCCCTACGGAAAAAATTCAAATAAAATTCTCAAATTCGGAAAGCCTTATTTTCTACGGGGGGGGGGGCGATTTTCCAGAAGGAATTTACCGTTTTTTAAGAGGGAGGGGGTATTTTTCGCGGGGAGCAATTTTCTGGGGGATATTTTACGGGGGGGGGGGGGTATTTTCTGTGGGGCTTTTTTCCCCGGGGGTGTTAATTGCCGGGGGGAGGAGGGTAAACGCCAAGAACCATTTAATTTTGTAGCAAAATCATACTTTATTTCGCAAGCTTAATGTATAGCTTAAATTATTTTAGTAGCCAATATTTCTTAATGCATCTTTGTGTCGTGAATCATAGCTACCTGAATCGCAGTTAAGAGACAAAAGGCGGGCCTTCCTTTTGAAAACTTACCTTTGTGATTTAAAAAAACTTACCCTATCCTGTCAAATTACAACTCAAATTTAGAAACTATTCTTTCTAAGGTTTAATGGTACAATTTTTGGTACTTTTGTATTAGGTGCCAAACACTCAAGTTTACGGTTTGTGAAACTCATGAATAAACCAGTTTCTAAGTTAGTTTTTTTCAGCTTAGTGCGGGACAAGACCAAGACAAGTGACAGAATATATGGGACATATATAATTTGGGCTATATATTTGCACATTATGGGGAGCATTAAAGTATTTGGACAGTTTAAAGTCAGAAATCAATTCTTTCTAGGTATGGCCACTAAAAAATTATGAAAGAATAGCGAGGTATTTGGAAATTTTGTTAACTAAAAAGAAAAAAAAAATCCCAGCATAAAGTAACTGTAATGTTTCATTTGAGTGTTTTTCCAAGTGTTAAGGCTTATTTTTTCTCAATAACCGTTTTTCCAAGTATTAAGTACTATTATTAAGTTAATGAAATGTTTCATTTAAGTGTTTTATAATGATTGCTGATCAAAGTTTATATTATTTGTGCCTTTCATTTATGTTATTTTACTATGTTCATGGCTAAGTACTATTATTAAGTTAATGAAGTGTTTCACTTAAGTGTTTTATGGTGATTGCTGATCAAAGTTTATGTTTCTTGTGCCTTTCATTTATGTTATTTTACTATGTTCATGGCCGTATATTTGGCTTTAAAATACATTCTCTATTCATCTATCTAATATGCAGAATACCTGTACCAAACCCATTTTGCATGCAAACCTGTTATAATTTATCCCCCTCCCCTACTATGCAAATCTATAGCCCAAATTTATTTCCGAAATAACGAAGAAACTAACTGGTGAAAAAACTGGTGAATTCACAAATTTTACGCAGTGTAAACTTGAGTGAGTGGCGCATAATATGTATCAAAATTTCTTCCCCTACGGAAAAAAAAACTCAAATGAAATTCTCAAAGTTGGAAAGCCTTATTTTCCACGGGGGGGGGGGGAGAGGGTGATTTCTGGGGGTATTTTCCGTGGGGGGGGATAGAGGCGGTGTATCGACTCTGGGGAGAGTGACGTCAGATTTATTGTTTCTAACCTAGATTTACGCAATAGCCTATGATGAAAATCTACTTTTGTAAGAAACTAAAAATCGATAACCTAACGGAGCTTCGATTGTGTTATGATAGAAATTTTATTTTTAATAAGGTTTCCTGGGAATTTTAAATGTATAAGTATTTTGGAGGGATGTATTAAAAAAAATTATTTTAAGTTTCTGAATATATTTAACGCGGGAATTTTAAATGAATAAGCGTAGTCGGTATAATAGACGAGTACCAAATTATCCAAATTGCGAATCAACGTATAGGAAACGTTCAGCGACGCCATTTAAAACAGTACCTTTAATATCTACTTAGCCGATAAAGCTGAGGGGCTATTAATATAATGCGTTCTGGACGGTGTGGCTTTCCATAATTCTTTTTGTACTTTACATATTTTTTTTTTGCTAAGGTATTACATTCTGAAAATAATTATTTTACGGATTTACTCCTTTTCAAAAAATGTAAGAAAAAAAGTTATCAGATCGTTATTAGACTCCATCTGTTGAGAGTTGGATGGACGAACGAATTACATGTTCAATTTTTACACTTTTTTACTTAACATTATCAAAAATTGTAATTTAGAATATTGTCATTTCAAAGTTTCCCATGACCTAAATGAATCCTGAGCCCTAATTACACACTAGTCTTGTGTTTTAAACCTCTTATCTCACCTCTTGGTCTGTATTTAATGGTTTAGGAAACAGTAGACCTATAGAAGACGGGTTGATGTCTGTATTAATCTTGCAAAAAAATATGATTCTTTTCTAAAGAGATGGTTCCTAAGATTTGGTTAAGATCTTCAGTCATATTATATCTTTTTTCAATTATTAACCTTAGGCACTTCCACTCCAGCTGTTTTTGCCTAACATCCCGCAATAAATACAAATATCAAAGAGAAAATTATCGCCATTAAAAAAAATTATGCTCAGTCAAACAACTATTTTTAAACACTTTTATTGATAAACTAAATTAAGCAAATATAAATGCTATGTCAATCAACGAAGCAAATCAACGTATAAGAAACGTAGTAGCCTAATTATAAAGACAAAAATCTTGTGATAAGCATCAATGTGAGGTCAATAAAGGTAAATACAATAAATTGATTTCATTGGGTGCTTTCACATTAGTTGTCAATTTGAAAGTCTAATAAAAAAGAACTTGAAAGATTATCATGTTTATGTCTTTGATAGAGTTTGTCCTTTTATGGCTTTTTTTCTAAATCGCCGAGTTTGGTTTATTGTAAGAAAGCAGCAAGGGTGTAACTCACATGGCCTTTATTTAAAGTGTGGAGTCAAACACACACTTCCAGTCTGCATTCCTGGAGAAATAAAGGGCCCTAGCCCTTCCGCACAACCCATCCTCCTACAGTACCAAACTTTAGTTGAGATATAAATTTCCTGCGCCTTGATTTAATCAACATCAAGAAAACATTTGGTACTTCAAATCATTCCGCATAGGAATAATTTGAAGGAAAAAAGAAGGAATGCTTTAAAAGAAAGCTGCTTTCATTAAAGATTGGCTTCCTGATTTTTCTTTATTTTTTAACAGATGAAATGTTTTGTTAGTTTCTACTTAACCGATTCAAACAATCATATTTCAATGTCACTGACCTCATTACTTTGAATCATTCTGCATAGGAATAGTTTGAAGGCAGAAAGACAAAAAGCTTTAGAAGCAAGATACTTTCATTAAAGATGGGTTTCCTGATTTTTCTTAACTTTTTAATATTTCAGTTGTTTTTCAAATATATGGTTTTAATTTCACTATCCTCGGGACTTTGAATCATTCTAGATAGGTATAGGTGGAAGGCATAAAAAAGAAAGCTTCAGAGGAAAGCTTTCATTAAAGATGGACTTCCTGACTCTTCTAATTTTTTAGTATTTGTATTGTTGTGTTCAGAGGACAGCTACTTTAATTATAGATTGGCATTTTGATTCTTTCTAATTTTTTAATACTTGAAAATGTTTTGTTGGTTTCTACTTAACCTTTTTAGACAATCATATTTTAATATCCCTGTCCTTGATACTTTGAATCATTCTGCATAGGAATAATTTTAGGTAGAAAGAAGGAAAGCTTCAGAAGACAGCTACTTTTACTAAATATTGACAACCTGTTTCTTTTTAATTCTTTAATATTTGAATTGTTTTGTTAGTTTCTACTTAACCAGTTCAAACAATCATATTTTGATTTCACTGTCCCTGGTACTTTAAAATTTCAACGTTTTTGGTACTTGGAATCATTCTGCATAGGAATAGTTTGAACGCAGATAGAGGGAAAGCTTTGGAACAAAGCTTCTTTCTTTAAACATTGACTTCCTGATTTTTCTTATTTTTATAATATTTGAATTGTTTTGTTAGTTTCTACTTAACCGGTTCAAACAATCATATTTTAATTTTATTGTCCTGGGTACTTTGAATCATTGTGCATATCAATAGTTTGAAGGCAGGAATTGTTTTGTTAATTTCTACTTAACCGGTTCAAACAATCATATTTTAAATTCACTGTCCTTGGTACATTGCATCATTCTGCATAGGAATAGTTTGAAGGCAGAAAAATGTAAGCTTCAGAGGCAGCTTCTTTCATTAAAGATTGACTGCCTGACTCTTCTAATTTTTTAGGATTTGAATTGTTGTGTTCAGAGGACAGCTATTTTCAATAAATATTGAAATCCTGATTCTTTCTAATTTTATAATATTTTAATGTTATTGTTAGTTTCTATTTACCTGGCTCAAACAATCATATTTTATTTTCACTGTCCATGGTACTTGGAATCATTCTGCATAGGAATAGTTTGAAGGCAGAAAGAAGGAAAGCTTTAGAAGAAAGCTTCTTTCATTAAAGATTGACATCAGGATTCTTTCTAATTTTTTAATATTTGAATTGTGTTGTTAGTTTTTACTTAACTGGTTCAAACCATCTTATTTTAATTTCACTGTCATTGATACTTTGGATTATTCTCCATTGGAATATTTTAAATGTAGAAAGAAGGAAAGGATTAAAGGACAGCTACTTTCACTAATTATTGAAATTCTGATTATTTCATATTTTTAATATTTGAATTGTATTGTTAGTTTTTACTTAACAGGTTCAAACAATCATATTTTAGTTTCACTGTCCTTGGTACTTTGAATAATTCTGCATAGGAATAGTTTGAAGTCAGAAAGAAGGAAAGCTTTAGATGAAAGTTTTTTTCGTGTTTTAAAATGAGATGAAACATACTAAAAACAAAAAAAAATCACATTTAATATGTTTGAAATACAAAATGAGAATGATATAGATAAGTTAGTCATGACTTTTACTATTAGAAAAATATTGTTTGCAATAGCACTTTTTTTGGACTGAGTTTTTTGGACTTGGAAAATCATTCAACTTTTT
>NC_142810.1:1891658-1946658 GCF_049724085.1 Artemia sp. Qi Xiang Cuo
AGCTATCTTTTTTTCTTAGAAACCGTCGGTTCTCTTACTGCCCTCCCCCTTTTACATAATTTACTTACAAGGAAGCTGTTAGAAGCGATGTATTGCCCCCTCCCCCTTTTACATAGTGTCCTAAATATATTGTTAGACCTTAATTTGAAAATAATCTGTTTCACCGGTTCTCCGGCAAATACAAGGTTACGAATCTACGAGTTTAATATACAGCAATCTCTTTTTGCTTGAAACTGTTTTAATTCGATGGGAAACAAATCCGTTTTATCATTGAAACCTTTTGGTTAAGTCGCTAACGTAAAGGATTAACAAGCAGGAACTGCAATTGTGGGGTGTCAGCTAATTATCACCTTGCGGAAATGTTTTTTCAAGTTAGTGGTGGTTGAAACGAAAACGTTATATTAATAGCTAAGAGATAGATAGAAGTTGATTTTCAATTTTTGATAGACTTACAGAAAGAATAAATTTATTGAAAAATTATTTCTATTTGCGAGAATTATACTTGTAAAAACAGGGGAGGGGGTAGGTTTTGAGGGTAAAGGAATATATTCACGTTTTGCATTGAGTATAAAGATTGTATGGTGGTTAGGGTTTGGGGGGGGGGGGTTGAGGGTAAAGGAATATATTTACGTTTTAGCTGAATATACTGGAGGGTGACCAAGGAAAATAAAAAACAGGAATTTAACGAAAAGGTATTTCTATTTGCGAGAATTATACTTGTAAAAACAGTGTGTGGGGGGGGGGGTTAGGTTTCGAGGGTAAAGGAATATATTCACGTTTTCTATTCAGTAAAAAGATTGTATAGTGGTTAGGTTTGGGGGGGGGGGGGGTTTAGCTGAATATACTAGAGGGTGACCAAGGAAAATTCGTTTGAAAATAAAAATGCACTTACATTGCTAATTGTGGCTGCCAAGGCCTCAAGCTCATCAATTATGTCAATTGTTCTATCCATTGTGTCACAATACTTTCTGATAATTGAATCACATTGCATGTCCGTTATATACGAAATCTCAAGGTTGAGTTGTTATGTAAACAAAGCCCTCTGATTGGCTGAGAAGGAAACACGCAATCTAACTGTTTCCCGGAAACTCATAACATTGGCTCGAACAACAACAACAAACACTGTTTCCAGGAAACTCATAACATCTGCCTCGAACAGCAACAGCATGCAAGTGTCATTAACATTGTCTCAAACAACAACAGGAAGGAAGTGTCATTAACTTTGCCCGAAAACGATTTGGTTAATGACTCAATAATCCATGAAAGTGACAAAATTCCTGTTTTTCAAATTCTCACTGACAAAATCCATAAAACATCCAAGAAAACAGACATAAATGTGACAAAGTTCCTGTTTTTCAAATTCTCACTGACAAAACCATAAAAACATACAAAAATGTGAGAAAATTCCTTTTTTTAAAATTCTCACTGACAAAAACCATAAAAACAGACATAAATGTGAGAAAGTTCCTGTTTTTCAAATTCTCACTGACAAAAACCATAAAAACATCCATGAAAAATATCAAATAAATCGACCCACACACATAACCATCCAAGAAAACATCCATAAATTTGACAAAATTCCTGTTTTTTCATTCTCACTGACAACAAACAGACATAAACTATGTAAAAAAAAGTTATAGGTGGCAGCAGGGGTGGGTGACACGAGTCAATAAGGCCCTTCTACTATTCACTCATGCATTTCTTTAGCACAAACTACTTCAGTAAACTCTTTTCTAGAACAAAATTAAGAATTTCAATTCTTTTATGGAATTTCAAACATTGTTAACTTTTCTTTTAGCCCTTTATGACCAGAGTCTGTTTCCACAAACTCCCATGAGCCACAAATAGAACGAAGGACACCAATATAATTGGCCCCCCCCCCCCCCGAGGTCACAAATTTCTATCTTACACTATCAATATGTAACATATTAAGCGAATTTGTTTTCCCCTAGCCCGTCATTGAATCCGCGGCAGAAGGATAATAGCGTTAAGTCACAACTTGATTCGAAGCTTCTTTACCACTGGAAACCTGTTTGAGTAAAGTTTAGCTGTAGTTAAGAAAATTCATCAGTTAAAATAGACTTTGGTCATTAAAGAAATTAAAACTTTCCTGTAATTCTTATATTTGTTCAATCTCACAGTTCTTCATTGTGAGTGGCGCGCCACTCTAAGTGTGGGGGGGAGGGTCCTACAAAATAAATAACTATGCCTTTAGAAATAACATGTCCCCCCCCCCCCCCGAAGCCCCTGGGGGAAAGTTTTCGAGTTATGATTTTTTGCCTATTGTTTAAGTATAACGTATAGTTTTAGTTATTGGGAAATAAGCATACTTTTTTCTGGTGGGTGCATCTTAAAATGTGCATGAACTTACTGCTTAGTTTATTTACCGTTCAATTTTGTGAAGTTGAGTTTACGGGTAACGTTAGACGCTTTTTATATTGCAAATTTTGTGATCAGCCATTGCCTTTCAAAAAGTATAAATTGAAATTGTTATTGCCCAGAGCAAATGCTAACCACAAATCTCTTCCATTCATCAGGCAATGGGGAAAAAGCTTTTTATTGCATGATCTTTCTGATGAACCATTCATTTTTGTAGTGTTGTAAGAAAGTGCAACTTAAGCATAAAAAGTAAAGGTTGTAGACCGGATGTAAAGGAGAGTTACATTTAGCGAAACACTAAGTCTTGTATTTTTACCAACTAATACATAACAGAAATGATTATCGCAAACGTCTTTATTTTTCCCAAATGGTTTTTACAATCGTAATTTGTAGTTATCCAAGCTACTTTTCGTTTATCTGTAATTGTCCAACCGACACATTGAATAAACTTTAGAAATTCGAGTAAATTAGCTGCCCGAATCATATATGCATAAAAAGGGACAAAATCACGAAAATATATGGGTGACAATTTATTGATTAAAATTTAGGATGTAAGTTTGTTGTCTATTTATTTTTCCTATAGTGAAACTGTTTTTTTTTTTTTTTTTTTTATCGTTATACACCTGATTAGCTTTAATCCGTAGAAAATCAATGTTAATCGTCAAAATGATCATGATAGGATGTTAGTATTTCACACCATTTAACTATTTACCTTGACATGACTTTTAGAATTAAAACAAATCGTATAAAGTCATGATGTGAATGGTATAATTATAACGCTTCCAATATGGATTCTGAAACATATAACAATCCAATTGTAAGTAGCTCTCTCTACTATTAGAGGATTGTCTTCTTTTTCTTTGAATATTCTCATTTATTTGACTGAAATTGCTTAATAATAATAAAATATAAAATAATAGGCTTCTGAGATCTAGATTTCAGGAGATTCCAGCAAAATGTCTTCTTTTACATTGAATATTTTCATTTATTTGACTGAAATTGCTTAATAATAGTAAAATATAATATAAAAGGCTTCTCAGATCTAGGTTTCAGAAGATTCCAGTTAAATGTCTTCTTTTTCTTTGAATATTCTCGTTTATTTGATTGAAATTGCTTAATAATAATATAAAATTAAATAAAAAAGCTTCCGATATCTAGGCTTCAGGAGATTCCAGTTAACTGTCTTCTTTTTCTTTCAATATTCTCGTTTATTTGATTGAAATGGCTTAATAATAATAAAAAATATCGTAATAAGCTTCCGAGATCTATTAAAAAACTGGCCTATTATACTGATTAAAAAACATTCATAAAAGAAACAAAAATTTCTAGTGCCCCTTTTATGTGAATAATATGGTTAGAGGGCAGCTAAGCCCCCCACGCTCCTTTTTTTCGTCAAAGTATTTGGATCAGCATTTTTAAGTAGCCATTTTGTTCAGCATAGCTGAAAGGTTTAATAACTATGTAAAGGAGAGTTACATTTAGCGAAACACTAAGTCTTGTATTTTTACCAAATAATACATAGCAGAAATGATTATCGCAAACGTCTTTATTGACCCCAAATGGTTTTTACAATCGTAAATTGTGGTTATCCAAGTTACTTTCCGTTTATCTGTAATTGTCCAACCGACACATTGAATAAACTTTAGAAATTCGAGTAAATTAGCTGCCCGAATCATATATGCATAAAAAGGGACAAAATCACGAAAATATATGGGTGACAATTTATTGATTAAAATTTAGGATGTAATTTTGTTGTCTATTTTTTTTCCTATAGTGAAACTGGTTTTTTTTATCGTTATACACCTGATTAGCTTTAATCTGTAGAAAATCAATGTTAATTGTCAAAATGATCATGATAGGTTGTTCGTCTTTCACACCATTTAACTATTTACCGTGACATGACTTTTAAAATTCAAACAAATCGAAAGTTTGGGAGCACTTTTTCTCAAATTAATTTACCCCCACACTTCCTTTCTTAAGCCCACAAGGGTGTATACAGGTCAAATTGGAAATACCTAATTTAAATCTACTTACGCTGGCTTAGCACTCCAATAGTATCATCAAAGCTCATAGCTCTTATATTTAAAGACGCTGAGATGACTTCTTTATCAGCTAGGGTGGGGTCGTCATTGCTAGGCACTTTTGCGGACAAGATGACGCACATATCACATAAATTCACATTCACTGCACGAATATCAGCTCTGCTTAGTGGGAATCCCTAAAAAAAATTGGCTAAAAAAAAGCTGATTATAGCGTATTGCATCCGTTCTGAATTGTTAGCTTCTCGATTTGATGGAACATGTCAATGTAAATGTCGCGCTAAAAACCTTTAGTTATTCACCGAAACGGCAAACATTTCTTAAATTATTCCATTAGCAATAAAATATAAATTAGTCTATATGGTACGTTTTCTTCCAACAGAGGGAACAAAAAACTGATTTTTTTTTTAATAAAAAAATATTCGAAAGCCTTTTCATGTAGCACAAACAGTTCTCGTGGTGCTTAAGGAGCTTCAGACCTACAGCCTTCACTTGCTACTCTGAACAAAGTGTCTCAAGAGAGTGTTTCGACTCAAAATGTTAAACAAACTGAAACAATGAAGAACTGTGAGATTGAACAAATATAAGAATTACAGGAAAGTTTTAATTTCTTTAATGACCAAAGTCTATTTTAACTGATGAATTTTCTTAATTACAGCTAAACTTTACTCAAACAGGTTTCCAGTGGTAGTCAAGCTTCGAGTCAAGTTGTGACTTAACGCTATTATCCTTCTGCCGGATTCGATGACGGGCTAGGGGAAAACAAATTCGATTAATATAGGGGGGGGGCTAAGCTTACTTTTTTCTTGACAATTCAGTTTGTTAAAGTTGGACGTGAATATTCCTTTAAATTTCTCTTGTTTGGGTCTCTTATTCATTCAAATTAAGGTCTTCTCATTTTAATTTTAAATTACTATACGACTATATTTCGGCTCGTCTTTGGTTTAATATAGCTCTTTACTTTTATTAGAAAACGAATTGTTGTAATAAGTTTTTAATCAGTGTCATGTAATTGAGTTGTGATTATCTTGGTGCTTAATTAACAGCATAAAGTTTCAAGGCTGCGCGCATTTTTCTTTTAAGGAAAATTTTGAAGTTTTGAGATAAAGGTCATCATTTCAGACATTAAAAAAAGCTTTAAAAGACCTGACAAATGGGTGAATTACATCGGAAATATACGGAATAATTAAAAAACAGCTTTATTAAAAAAAAAACAGCTTTACCAATTCAATGAATTCAATTCCAAGTGATTCACGAGCTGATTCAGTAATCTCATAAGAGAAGCAAATGGAAAAAATATCAAAGATATAGGTCGTTGACTTTAATAAATTTTTGCAAAACATCTGGTTATAACTTTTCGTGATATTTTACAGTATTTACTAAGAAATTAAAAGATGTGAAATTGATTTTTTTTAAATTATTTATATTTATGCTTATTATTTTGTTTCAATTGATAACATATGTGCGTCTAACTATGATGTAAAACATTGATTTATTAGCTGTATCAAAACTCCCAATCATTGGATTTTGACCTTGTTTGGCACAAAATTGTTGTATTATTGCAAAAAAAATTGCACATGGTTGTGGCCTGATCTCTTTCGTCAAGTAAAAGCCACAGTAACTTTTAATTGCTACTCAAATGAGCTACTTTGTGATTACTTACAACTGTCAATTCAGTAAGATAACTACTAAAATAAAAATCTGCATGGGTTGAAAATCCTGAAACATACAAACATTCTTAGTTTTCTGTAAAGTGCAACCAACTTGCCTTTAGTAGGCCAGGGGAGGGGGGTGCTATGCGTACTTTTTTTTGAGACAATTCAGTTCGTTAAAGTTGGACGTGAATATTCCTTTAAATTTATCTTGTTTGGGTCTCTTTTATTCATTCAAATTAAGTTCTGCTCATTTTAATTTCAAATTATTATACGACTATATTTCGGCTCGTCTTTGGTTTAATATAGCTCTTTACATTTATTAGAGAACGAATTGTTATAATAAGTTTTTAATCAGTGTCATGTAATTGAGTTGTGATTATCATGGCCCTTAATTAACAGCATAAAGTTTCAAGGCTGCGTGCATTTTTCTTTTCAGGAAAATTTTGAAGTTTTGAGAAAAAGGTCATCACTTCAGAAATTAAAAAAAGCTTTAAAAGATCTGACAAATGGGTGAATTACATCGAAAATATACGGAATAATTAAAAAACAGCTTTAATAAAAAAAACAGCTTTACCAATTCAATGAATTCAATTCCAACAAAATTGAATTCACTAATAAATCCTCACAAAAGAAAAAAAAGTTTGCAACACAGATAATTTGTGCAAATTTATTAAAATCAGAAAACTATTATATTTGGAATTTCCTCCTGACTTGCGAGTATTTGATTGAAAATTAAAAGTTCTACTTCATATTTTTAGAGTCAAAAGAGATCGGAGGGCAATTAGCTCCCCCCTCACGCCCTTTTTCCCCAATTGCATCAGATAAAATTTTTTAAATGACCATTTTGTTAAAAATAATTCAAAGATGAAATAACAAAACTCCAGGATCGACACAAACTCCCAGGGCCGAGGGACAGGCGTTGTAAGTTATGCTCTGGGGACATATGAGGTTCTTTTGGAAGGGATGATCGTATTAACTTCGAAGAGAGCTCATTTGATTGAAAACTGAAAGTTGTAGTTCACTTTTTAAAGGTCAAAGTGATCGAAGGGCAGCTAGCCCTCTGCCCTTTTCCCCCAAAAGTATCGGATAAAAATTTTGAGATAATCAGGAGATTCCAGTTAAATGTCTTTCTTTTTCTTTGAATATTCTCATTTATTTGACTGAAATTGCTTAATAATAAAAAAAATATAATATAAAAGACTTCTGAGATCTAGGTTTCAGGAGATTCCAGTTAAATATCTTCTTTTTCTTTGAAAATTCTCTTTTATTCGATTGAAATTGCTTAATAATAAAAAAAATAACATAATAAGCTTCCGATATCTAGGTTTAAGGAGATTCTAAACTTTAGAAATTCGAGTAATTTAACTCTCCGAATCATACATGCATAAAAAGGGTTTATATTCATTTAACTTTACTAACATGATCCTCATATTTTATTTTTAAGTTTCAGGAGGCACAGTCAATATTTGATTGTAGACAATGGAGAGAAATGTCAGTAACTGAAGAGAAGAAGGATGAAAAGTTATCAAGTGTAGGAAATTCTGTAGACAGGGGGGTAAAAAGTTGAAAACTCTAGAAACAGAAGCCCTGGCAGTGGATGAAGATAGAATAGAGTTTAACCCCTCACCCACTAAAAGACGAATGATTGAAGAAATATATATCGATGGTGATAGTATAGTTTCCCCCCCCCCACCCGCTAAAAGACGGAAAGTAGATGTCAGCATAGAGAGATCAGCAGTTGATGATGATGATGATGATGATGATGTCAAAATAATAAAAACGATACAATATATAGATCTTTATCCTATATTTCAATAAAACACCTTTTTTTTATATATTTAGGAAATTGTGTCTTTTAGAATCATGCGATAGTTTTACAGATAAATATATTAGAAAAAAAAAATTACTTGTTGCGTGCTGATTTTTTATTCCTGAAATTTGTTGCATGTTTATTTTTTCTCTTCGTGAAACAAGTACATTGATTTTTTTTTTCTACATATTTAAAATAATTTTGTTCATGGAATCTGAGTTTTTTTTTCTTTCTGTTTTTTTTTAATTTTTTTATGACAATTCGTTTTTTTTTTTTTTGTTTTTTTTTAATTTTTTTTAATTTTTTTTAAACTTTTTTTTATATTAACGCTCAATGTCAGAGTGAATGAATCACAATATCATGAAGAATTCCGGTCATTACACTGTCTGCTTGTATGGCGGTAGTACTGTCCGCTACTTATGATTATAGCTATATGGGAGTACTGTCCGCTACCTATCGTTATAGCTATATTGGTACCACCCTCGTCTCTATCATTATAGCTATACTACTAATAGCTCAACATTAACTTTTTTCCGCTGTTATATTTATAATTTATTTTTGTTGTTCAAAGCAGTAGATTTAATTTTATCCAACCTCCTTAAATGAAAATGAATTATTCTAAGAAAGTGGGCTGTATTTGTTAGAGTTTCAGAAACATTACATTTTCATTTAATTGAAGCCCTTTTTTCAGCTATAATAAAGTTTGGTGTGATTGACACAGAATATATTGGACTGAAATATTCCTCGACTGGCATTATTTTTAAAGCAGCTTTCTTATTACTAGATGAACAACGTCGTGAAATTTTTAGCTATAAATGGAACGTCAGATACAATATGTATAAGTACGAGAAAAACAGATGGAGTCTAACATTAAATTTTATACATCGAAACGGTTTTTACGTTAAAACCGATGCAATATCGGTTCAATACCTGAGACCGATACCGTCTCAGGAGATATAAAAAAATCTTAATCACCCAAATCATTACCTTTCTCCCACCCTCTTCCCCCAAAAAAAAAATAATATATGTTTTTGCGGTGGCGTCCTCGACTGTGGTACCGACATTTCGCTACACCACCGACCTTTTTCTGACAGACACAAACCATAGTTACTAAGTATCTGTCCTCACGTACTATACTTGTTTTTTAAGAGAAATTAAAATAAAAACAACATATATTATAAATTCTAGGACATTATGAAATAAAGTGTAATGTTTTTTCTTTATTTTTGTGGCGGAGGGGTAAAGATAGTCAAGAGCCAGGTGCCATGCTAGTATTCTTCGTGTGTGTCTATTTTGTTTGCTTCCAGAAAACTATCAAAGAACCTGAAATACACTCCTTCCCCTCTGTTCACACGCATGGTCCATGGAAAATACTCAATGGAGATTTGATGACCTTTATTATTCAAGTAATAGTTTATGTGATTACTATAGTGGAATTTGCCTTTACAGATTAGAATTCTGTGAAACTAGAGTTGAATTGTATAATCATTCAAAAATATTATTATTAATTATGCCATTCTGTGAGGATAGAAAATATTTTTTTTTGTGAAAAAAAAAAGATTTTTAAAACCCAGGGGAAAATACATAAAATTGGTTGAAAATCTATCATCTTTTAAAGTTCAAAGGAGGATACCGATTCAACTGTCAATTTCCTCGGTGAATCATGTACCTATTCTACGCTTATAGTTTTTTCTTTACTAACTTATCCGTTAGAGATTTACCAAGATTCTAATCGGTATTTCATATTACTTAATTTCAAATAGTATATAATCTGCTATGATTACTTTTATCATTGAATATAATCGACAACCAGTGTTTCCAGTCTAATAATTCCCCCCTTGGTATTTGGATTCATGAGGTCTTTTAGGTGCAATCTGGTTGAGTAAGAAATTCATGAATTTTTACCTATCTGCTTTATTGTATAGTAGTTTGTAAGGTTTCCGCCTCTCCCAGCTCGAAGTAGAAAATTCAGGATAATTAACTGATATAATCATTTTTTCAGAACTATGGGCAACTGTACGATTCAGACAAGGAGTTATTGATCTTTTGTGCATTCTAGTCGGAACCGGATTGTTTTATATCTTGATATAACCCTTTCGGAAACGATGAAAAAAATTGAATTAACATATAATTCACGGGCAGAAAGAGTAGAAATAATTTTAACACAACTAATCGTTTGAAGAAAATCTGGTAATGTTGTAGACTAGGGACACATTTTGTCACAGTTACAGAGATACTTCTCAAATATCCACGAGTTGCAGCAGGGAAATAATTACAGAAATCCTTCGTCTGGACGGCCTTCTTCAACTTTAAACCCTGTTAAACTGAATAACGTATTCCAATAAATAAAATGTTTTATCAGGAGTCACTTTTTCAGCTATTTTTTGTACCTTTACGGAAAACTTCACTAGTTACCCTGATAAGAGCAATTTTCGAGTGATTTTCATTAAAAATTCTCTGGCTTCTCTTGTTTCCACAGGTTCCTTGCATCTGTTTCTGATTCTTGATAATTGAACTGCAATCCGGGATGTAGCTACAATATTTTTTTGGGGCGGTGGGGGGGGGTTGAGGGGCGATGTAATTAGGTGCTATTAAAGCGGATCATGACTTTATTGTCAATAAGGAATGTTTCTCATTTACATTATGAATTATTAAGTAATTTAGAGCAATTTGATATTCACAAATAGTCAACGGACAGTTGTGCTACATAACTGTAAAGTTACCATATGAAACTATATTACATTACTTTGATTAAAAAAATGAACTACCAAAAAGACAAAATGGAAAGCTTTTATCTTTAGAAAGATACAAACTATTTCTATATATTTTTGTAATTTTAGTTTTTTCTTATAAATGTTTATAAATACACAGAGGAATAAAGGTCCGGTCTGGGTTCTATTAAATATGAAAAAACAAGTTTTTTAAAAATACAGAAATGATCAACATACAAAAAACAAACAAACAGAAATCAGTAAGTATATGAATGTGTTTACCCCCACCTCCACGCATAAGTCGTTACGCTAAAGTTTTTTAGTTATTTTAGAAAATTGTTTCATTTTTCTTATTAAACGGACTTTATGTTTCAGGAGTCATTACTACAGAAATAGAAAGAATTAAAAATTTTAGCTAAAATATAACTGCGGTGAAAAGGGGGCACACCCCTATATAAGGCATTAGTTATTTGTTTTTTTATTTTTAATGTTTCTTCTTACTATAAGTTGAAAAAAACTTTTTTTATTTTCATGTATGATAGTTTTTAAATAATGACAGGACATCTGCCCCCCCCTCTACAGAGAAACCCCTCCCCACGGAAATTTTCTCTAGACCATACAATCAAATTAACCCCGGACAAATACTCTTCACCACTCTGTTCGTAAATTTGAGACTTACAAGATACATCAAGAAATAAAATGAATTGGGTATATGAAGTCTGGTAAATTCCACAACTATATAATTTCCCCTTACAATTTCAATAACTTTACACTTCCCTCCCCACGGAAAATTCCACCTTAGAAAAATCCCCAGCATAAAGTTTTTCCCGTCCCTCAACAGAAAATGTATGCATAAATACGAATCAAAAATACTATGGGCAAACAATGAGTACATTTTATAACTTAGATCGTTCCCCGGGGGCTGTGAGGAAGGGGGGGGGGTGGGGGTGATGTTATACCCAAAAGCATGTTTTCCCCTTTTTTTGAAAATCAGGAAAAAAATTCAGGCTCGTAACTTTTGATGGGTAAGATTAAACTTAATGGAATTGATATATTTGAAATTTGCATAAAAAGCATATTCTTTGATTTTTCTCTTTTCATACAAATTCCGTTTTTTAGAGTTACGGTTACTATAGAGACGGGTCGCTCCTTATTTACAGTTAGTTACCATGAACTGTTCGATACCTATTTTTAAAATAAGACATCCTTGCTGGTTTTTCCTGGCTGTCTGCAAAAAAAAGTCAGAGATACTATGCAATATTTACAGATCAGAGTTTAGTTGTCATTAGAAATTACCTTACTTTAATTTAACTACAAGACAATAATCAAATCTCATTGTATAAGTTTACAATCCCATATAGTCACATTTTTGAACATTTAAAACAACTGGAAATTACATTGAATATAGATCTTTAAATATTTTAGCTAAGTTTGGGAGGACAGGACACGCTTCAAAGAGCAAAATTTAATACCAAAATATCCCACCTCTCAATGAGCCTTCAGATATAAAATGAATTAGTTTTAAGAAAGAGACAAGAGGAGGGTGGAAGTTGAAATTGATGCGCAATCCTCATGGCTGTATTCAAAAATCTTGTTTCGGGGTTTATTTTCTCGGATGGTGGGGGAAAAAAACTTAAAAAACACACCAAAAATGTGAAATTGATGTTTAATTTCTCTCGATTTCTGGGAATATATCTGGCCGACACTATTATTGTGAAAGTAAAGAGCAATATTAAACCTTAAAATGAGCAGAATTCATTGTTCACAGGAGAGGAAGTGTCCCTGTGCTTTCTAAAATCCAGAACATAAATTGTAGTTTGTTGAAAATACAATTCTTTTAAATATTTTTACTTATAACTTTAAGAAAAAAAAATTAATTAAGATTTTAAGGAATAAATATCAGCATATGTACATTAAAGTGACAATGCAAATTTTTTTCAGTAAATTCATTTGCATTTTTTCAATAAAGTACAAATTATATTCTGGCTAACCCTACTCAGATTAGTTTTTGCTCGTGTTGAGTTTGACTTATTTTAATTTCTGTCAGTTTTGGGTTTCATTCATTTATTGATACTGATTTGGGGTATTTGTGTGCTTGGTAGATTATTTGATTCTAATTTTTTTCATTTTTGGTTTAATGGAGTTCTTTACTTTTTTGAAAAACTTATTTTGTGCATAAAAGGTTTTCTGATTAATGACTTTAAAAAACAAACAATTCCAGCAAGCTTGAACAAGCGAAGGTTCTAACTTGTGATTTACCTAATGATCATTTCTCGTAAATATATATATATATATATATATATATATATATATATATATATATATATATATATATATATATATATATATATATATATATATATATATATATATATATATATATATATATATATATATATATATATATATATATATATATATATATATATATATATATATATATATATATATATATATATATATATATCCTCCGAAACTCATAAAATCTTAATGAAAATCACACTGTCAGATTCAACGTACCAAAGAACCATTATGTAGAGGTTTCTAGCTCCTATCTACAAAAATGTGGAATTTTGTAACCTTTTCCAGAAGAATTATGTTAGATGCGTTTTTTTTTTCAGGGCGATCGTATCGACCAAACGGGCCTAGAACATCGGGAGATGGCTTATTTTAACGGAAATTAAAATTTCTAAATCTTCTTTTAAGCGGAAAAAAAACTGGAGGGCAACTAAGCCCCCTCCAACGCCACTTTTTAACAAAATCATCTGGTAAAAATTCTCAGATTAGTGTTTTGTTCATCATAGTTGAACATCCTAGTAACTGTGTTTTTGAACATATCATGGCGCCCCAAAGCCCCAGGGAAAATTTCCCTAGTGTTTACGTATAGTCTTTGTATTTTGGGAAGTACTTGAGTGCACAGTTTTTTGGATGGGGAGGGGATGACAAATTTTGCTCGGGGGAATTTGTATGTGGAGAATTTTCCATGCACAGGGAATTTTTCGGGGTGTGAACGTCTCATGGTAAATTGTATACAGGGGAAATTAGCCATAGTTCCTATATCTTTATATGTCTTGTATTCTTTAGACTGACTCAATTTTATGCATTGAGGTGTTAAGGGTAATTGTCCAGAGTAAATTTTCACCAGAATTGAATTGTCCATAGGATATTTCTGTGGACAGGGAGATTTTTCTATGGAGGTGGTGCCAAATTTTCTGGAGTTATTTAAAGATCAGTCAGAAATTACATAAAAAAACACGTTTTTCAACTGAAAGTAACTGAAAGTGAATGACAACCGTCGACTTGCAGCATTTGAAACTAAGTGCCTCCGCCGCATCGGTGGGACCACATACCTTGATAGAATCCCAAATGTCGAAATTCTCGAGCACCTTAAAGTACAACAAACAATTCTCATGAAGATCCAGCCCCAGCAACTTCGATGCTCGGTCAAGTACAGCGGATGAGTCGGTCACGTTTCCCAAAAATCACCTTCGAAGGCCAAATTCACGGTTCACGTCCTCTTGGTCGTCCCCCAAAAAGGTGGAAGGAAAACTTTGCATCTCACTGCCTCTCGGACCTTCTTCGCCTAGCAGAAGACCGTGAAGAATACAAAAGGCACATCCACGCCGTTACGAAGAAAGAGACTCCAAGACGACCTCCACGGACGGATGGGACTTAAGTCAAGTAAGTCAATTATCTCGGTTCTTATTTCCTGAAAAACTCGTGAGTAATTACATTTGAATGTCAAGTCTCTTGAAGTATTAAAAAAAACAAGTTTTTTAAACTGAAAGTAAGGAGGGACATTAAAACTTAAAATGAACAGAAATTATTAAGAGTATGAAAGGGGCTGTCCCCTCCTCAGCACCTCGCTCTTTATGCTAAAATTTTTTATTGTTTTAAAAAATAAAGTTGTGAGACAGAGTCAAACTTAAGCGTAAAGAGCGAGGCGCTTAGGAGAGGAAAGCCCCCTTTCATATACTGAATAATTTCTGTTTGTTTTAAGTTTTAATGTTTCTCCTTACTTTCAGTTTAAAAAACTTGTTTTTCATTTAATTTCTGATAGTTTTTTAAACAATAAAAAACTTTAGCGTAAATAGCGAGGCGCTGAGGAGGGGACAGCTCCTTTCATATACGGAATAATTTCTGCTCGTTTTAAGTTTTAATGTCGCTCCTTACTTTCAGTTTAAAAACCTGTGTTTTTTTAATTTAATTTCTGATCGTTTTTTAGTTAATGCAGCTCTTATTTTGGCTCACCGTCATTGAATAAGTAAGTAGAATTTGCATAAATATTTTACTTTTCTTTTGCTAAATGGCGGTCTCTAAATCTGCTTCTGACGTAATTTAGAAATTAACTTACGTAGCTAACTTTTATATTCGTATATTTTTATTACGTATGTTATGGGGTTCCCCCCCAATCAATACCTCGCTCTTTACGTTAAGTTAAAATCGTGTTCCAATTCTTTAAGAATGGTTCCTTAATCACAAAGGTCGTTAATTAGAATAAATATCTCTGACGAAAGGACAAAAAAAACTTGTTTTATATTTAATTGCTGATCGTTTTTAAATAAAGTTGGGATATCCAGTTCTCCTTCTATAGAAAATTCACTTCCCCCGGGAAATTTCTCCATGGAAAAATTGTACCACGTAAATAAAATTCGCGATAATTGCTGCGACCCGATAATTAATTAGGTAATAACATAATCTAACAATTTAGATATAAATTATATTTGTAATTCCAACGAATAATGTGTTTAGGGAGATCTAAAAAAATAAAAATTAATGTTTTGCTTCAGTTTCCTCAGCGTTTGTCCCTATCCAAAGTGACAGGAATATTGAAAACCTGAGATGAATACTGAGTTATGTCACGCCAAGTTTTGAAACAAATAGGAGAGAATATAATTATGAGCCTTTTATGCACACAATTTAGGCTAGAAATCGATCATTGCAAAAAGTCTCATATTACTCAAGTATTATACTTTAATTAAATAAATTGTTCTATCTTATTTGTTTCTTATATTGTTCCAAAAATATAAATCTGTCACACTTGCATATAAAACTCAAAACAAAACAAAAAATCTTTTTAGAATTAGTTGTGAATCTATACGAGCAAAATATAACTGTAGGGAGTCCATAATGAATACGAAACGCACATAATTCGGTTATCAAAATAATTTATCTCCACTAACGGGTCAATGACCCCATTTTCAAGGTCAATCAGAGGCTGTTTCTAGGTTTAATGACTCCGGGGCAAAGTTTGCAATTGCGCACTAACGGTACAATGTTATTGAATATGAAACGTACATAATTCGGTTATCAAAAGAATGTATCTCCACTAACGGGTCAAGGACACGTCTTTCTAGGTCGATTCATTTGTTATTTCTAGGCGTATTGAGTCTAACAGGATCATGTGTCTCTTTCTAAGCCAATCAGGGAGTTATATAAGGTTTCCCATTACAAAATAATTCGTCCTTGAGATTTTGTATATAACGGACATGCGTTGCGTTGTGGTTAAATTATCATACTGTTTAAAGACACCATGGATAAATCATTGAATATTGAAGAGTTGGAAACTTTATCTACAATGATTAACAATGTGAGTTCTCTTTAGTAAATTTTCTTAGTTTATTTCCAAATAAAATCATTTTACATAGATCCCCTTAATATATTAAAATTCAGGTATATCCCCCCTCCCCAATACAAACTCCACTGTGTGTTATTTATAATCTTTAGAAAGCGTAAAATATGTTCTTTTTTACCATTTAACCCCACCCCCACCCTCCCCCTGTTTACAACTTTAATTCATTCAATAACAGTTATTATTCGAAAAGTGTGTTTTCTCCCTGATGTGTTTAAAACGATTAAAATCTTCACACTCGCGATATAGACAAAACTGTCTGCGATTATATCTTGAGAGGGATGATTTCGTCAACAAGCTTTACACGAGCCTTATCTAAATTATAAAAAACAAAGGTTGACACAACACATTGAAAGGATTTAGACTACAGGCTTTGCGTAATTCTAGACGGTTTGAAAAAGGGATGAATTATTTGCAAAATTAAAAGAGATATTTTTAGGACATGGAAATTATGTACATGTTAGATTCAAAGAGTCCTTTAGAGTGTATATTATTCCCTTTTCTATACCCTTCTTTGGATAAAGTGTCTTTTATATTTTCAGGGGTAGGGGGTGAAAACTATGTTAGTATTCGGATAGAAAGCAAAATCTTTAATTTAGGGGGGCGGGGTGGCAAATTAGATCTATGTCTCTTGTACTATAAACGAAATACATCCTTTATTAACAGAACTGAAAAAGATTGCTTTTGCAGACAATTATACCTAATGAGAGGAGTGTTCTATTTTCAAATGACTTTGATGAAAGCAGATAATGTTTTAGTTAAATCTTCAATTTTTCACCTTCTTGGAAAGGAAGGGATGGGGCATTTTAAATGCTCCTATTATCAAATTCATGAATATTATAGATGATTAAGAGGCTTTCATAAAAATCCTTCTTTTACTTTTTTCTTTTCTTCTCTAATATTATTATCATATACTAAATTTTTCTTCTTTTTAAGGCCAATTATGAGGAATGCGCAACCCTCTCCATCAAAGAGAGCAAGAGAGGGTGAGGCAGCCGCAGTGCAAACCTCTATGTAACCTAGCAGAAAATTTCTAAATGTCGATAATTCATATACACCATTAGGATTGTTTATTTATTATAATATTGTATGGTAAATTAAATAGATAAAAAATATAATAGATATTTTTCATCAAATGCTATCATTCTTCATTTTGACAATGCGAACACATTATTCCTTAAGCATATGTCACAGAGGCAAAAAATCATAGCTCAAAGGAAAAAAAAGTCATCAGGGTTGAAAATCATGCTGCTCCATAGGGGTAGAGCATGGTATATATAAAATATATAACCTAAATACGTAATACCTAACTAGACAGAGGAAACCTGAAACTAATTTACTAGGTTTTGATAAGTGTATTGAATACAATTTCTTTTAGGAGTTCCCAATTCTACCACCACCATTCAAAAGAACAAGTGGGGACGAAGCAACTCCTTTGTTACGGTTGGAGATGGTGGGGGTATCCAGAGGCATTTTATACCACTCCCCTATCCATCGTCAAGTCACCGCACCTTCAATGAAATCTCTCCATTGATAATTCAAGACTGCAGTAGAAGTGCCAAAGGGACATGAACTAGCCCTAGATTGGATGAACATACCAGTGACATATTAAATGGCATTGAGAATAAGAAAAACACTAATATCACCGAGGAAATTAAAGACATTGTGTTATATATTTCAGAAATAAGGTTTCATATATTTATTATTTTTTTAGGCTTGAGGTTTGAGAATTTTAAGAGACAATTTCCCCCATTTTAATATATTTATTCAGATGACTACTGACTCAATATGGGTACAACCTGATAACCAAAATTCAGTATTTTTTATCTACCAGAAACTTCAGGGAAAATGGACACCGTTTCTCCTATTGGTAAAGGTTAGGTTAGATCGTTTTCAGACAGGGCAATGCAAATGGGAAAAACATGAAATGGGTTATAAAAGATAAAAAATAAAAAGCAATAATCATTGCAATTTAAGGGAAACTGAGAGAAGAGGACTCCATGGGGGGAGGAGTGTCTTTAAGGGACGGAGGGCAGTCTTTTGGTCAATAGTTCAACATTAACTTTTTTCCGCTGTTATATTTATAATTTATTTTTGTTGTGCAAAGCAGTAGATTTAATTTTATCCAACCTCCTTAAATGAAAATGAATTATTCTAAGAAAGTGGGCTGTATTTGTTAGAGTTTCAGAAACATTACATTTTTATTTAATTGAAGCCCTTTTTTCAGCTATAATAATGTTTGGTGTGATTGACACAGAATATATTGGACTGAAATATTCCTCAACTGGTATTATTTTCGAAGCAGTTTTCTTACTGCTAGACGATCAATGGCGTGAAATTCATAGCTATAAATGGAACGCCAGATACAATATGTATAAGTACGAGACAAACAGATGGAGTCCAACATTAAATTTTTAAATCGAAACGGCTTTAAAGTTAAAACCGATACAATATGTTTGAGTACGAGAAAAACGGATGGAGTCCAACATTAAATTTTAGAAATCGAAATGGCTTTTACGTTAAAACAATAAGACCACGTAATGAAAATGGCTTTGAAATAGAATATGTCCAAGAGGAAATTCAGAAAATATTCAGTTTTTTCGGTGTGCAAGCAGTATATGTTAAGGGAAACGTGCCAACTGATAAACTCTTACTAGGAAAATGTGATAAAAAAATAGCATTATTCAATTTAGAAGACTTCAAATATGAGAAATACCAACATTCAGTACATGATCAGGAAGATGAAGTTAGATATTTCACTCAAATGCAACAAAAATAAATGATAAATCATTTTTCAGATTTATCATGCAGGAGAAGTCATACTCTACTTTTCTATTTCTTGTATATCCCAATATCAAATTTTTACAATGAAAAAGTGAAAGTTTTGCATAACATTAAAAAAATTTCTCATCAAAGTAACAACATTCTCCCTTAATACTAACATACTCTTACTGAACACACACAAATTGCTCTTAGAAATAATATTTTTCATCAGTGATAACACTTTTTCTGTTCGAACTAGCAAGTTTTCTAGCAAAGATACCAAATTTTTTCTTAGAAGTAACTTTTCTTTGTTTGTGATAACAACTTTTCTGTCAGAAGTAGCGAGTTTTGCTTAACAAAAAAAAATTTTCTCATCAAAGTAACAACATTCATCTTTAATACTAATATACTTTTACTGAACACACACAAATTTATCTTCGAAATAATATTTTCATCAGTGATAACACGTTTTCAGTTCGAACTAGCAAGTTTTCTGACAAAGATAACAAATTTTTTCTTAGAAGTAACAATTTTTTGATTGTGATAACAACTTTTCTGTCAGAAGTAGAAAATTTTGCTTGACACTAAAAAACCTTCTAATCAAAGTAACAAGGTTTTACCTGAAAACTAACATACTCTTACTTAAAACACACACAATTTTCTCTTAGAAATAATATTTTTCATTAGTGATAACACGTTTTCTGTTCGAACTAGCAAGTTTTCTGTCAAAGATACCAAATTTTTTCTTAGAAGTAACAATTTTTTGATTGTGATAACAACTTTTCTCTCAGAAGTAGCAAGTTTTGCTTAACATTAACAAACTTTCTAATCAAAGTAACAACATTCATCTTTAACACTAACATATTCTTACTTAGCACACACAAATTTCTCTTAGAAATAATATTTTTCGTCAGTGTTAACACGTTTTCAGTTCGAACTAGCAAGTTTTCTACCAAAGATACCAAATTTTTTCTCAGAAGGAACTTTTCTTCATTGGGATAACAACTTTTCTGTCAGAAGTAGCAAGTTTTTCTTAACACTAACAAATTTTCTCTTCAAAGTAAAAACATTCTTCCTTAATACTACCAAACGTTTACTTAACACACACAAACTTCTCTTAGAAATAATATTTTTCATCAGTAATAACACGTTTTTAGTTCGAACTAGCAAGTATTCTGTCAACGATATCAAATCTTTTCTTAGAAGTAACAATTTTTTGATTTGTGACAACAACTCTTCTGTCAGAAGTAGCAAGATTTGCTTAACACTAACAAACCTTCTCATCAAAGTAACAACATACCAAACATTTTCATAACACACAAAAATTTCTCTTTGAAATAATATTTTTCGTCAGTGTTAACACGTTTTAAGTTCGAACTAGCAAGTTTTCTACCAAAGATACCAAATTTTCTCTCAGAAGTAACTTTTCTTTGATTGTGATAACAACTTTCCTGTCAGAAGTAGCAAGTTTTGCTTAACACTAACAAATTTTCTCTTCAAAGTAACAACATTCTTCCTTAGTACTACCAAACGTTTATTTAACACTAACAGATTTTCACTTCAAATCATCAAAGTAACAACATTCATCTTTAATACTAACAAACTCTTACTGATCACACACAAATTTCTCTTAGAAATAATATTTTTCATCAGTGATAACACGTTTTCAGTTCGACCTAGTAAGTTTTCTGTCAAAGATATAAAAATTTTTCTTAGGAGTAACAACTTTCTGATTGTGATAACAACTCTTGTGTCAGAAGTAGCACGTTTTGCTTAACACTAACAAACATTCTCATCAAAGTAACAATATTCATTTTTAATACTAAAAAACTCTTGCTTAACACACACAAATTTCTCTTAGAAATAATATTTTTCGTCAGTGTTAACACATTTTCAGTTCGAACTTGCAAGTTTTCAACCGAAGATACCAACTTTTTTCTCAGAAGTAACTTTTTTTTTATTGTGATAACAACTTTTCTGTCAGAAGTAGCAAGTTTTGCTCAACACTGAAAATTTTCTCTTCAAAGTAACAACATTCTTCCTTAATACTACCAAAATTTACGCACACAACTTTACTTAACGCACACAAATTTCTCTTAGAAATAATATTTTTCACAACACGTTTTCAGTTTGAACTGGCAAGTTTTCTGTCAAAGATATCAATTTTTTTCTTAGAAGTAACAATTTTTTGAATGTGATAACAATTCTTCGGTCAGAAGTAGCAAGTTTTGCTTAATACTAACAAACCTTTTCATCAAAGTAACAACATTCTTCTTTAATATTACCAAACGTTTTCTTAACACACACAAATTTCTCTTAGAAATAATATTTTTCGCCAGTTTTAACACGTTTTCAGTTCGAACTAGCAATTTTTCAACCAAAGATACCAAATTTTTTCTCAGAATGACCTTTTCTTTCATTGTGAAAGCAACTTTTCTGTCAGAAGTAGCAAGTTTTGCTTAACACCAACAAATTTTCTCTTCAAAGTAACAATATTCTTCCTTAGTACTACCAAACGTTTACTTAATACTAACAAATTTTCACTTTGAATCATCCAAGTAACAAAATTCATCTTTAATACTAACATACTCTTTTTGAACACACAAAAATTTCTCTTCGAAATAATATTTTTCATCAGTGATAACACGTTTTCAGTTCGAACTAGCAAGTTTTCTGTCAAAGATATAAAATTTTTGTCATAGAAGTAAAAAATTTTTGATTGTGATAACAACTCTTCTATCAGTAGTAGCAAGTTCTGCTTAACACTTACAAACCTTCTCATCAAAGTAACAACATTCTTCTTTAATATTACTAACACGTTTTCTGTTTGAACTAGTAAGTTCTCTGCCAAAGATACCAAATTTTTTTTTAGAAGTAACATTTCTTTGTTTGTGATTACAACTTTTCTGTCAGAAGTAGCAAGTTTTGCTTAACACCAACACATTTTCTCATCAAAGTAACAACATTTTACCTTAATACTAACATACTCTTACTTAACACACACAAATTTCTCTTAGAAATAATATTTTTCGACAATGTTAACACGTTTTCAGTTCAAACTAGCAAGTTTTCTGTCAAAGATACCAAATTTTTTCTTACCCTGGGTTCCCACATATACGATTATTCGCATGCGAACACGATTATTCGGCCAGATATGCGAATATCGCAGCTGTTTGCGAATTTTGGTTAAAATCTATCCGATTCTCTAAAATATCATACAAGTTCACAAATCTCAGCTAATACGATAATTTTGATGAATAAATCGTATCAAGAAAAATAAAAATGGATATTGAGAAATTAATTTTATCTGTTAGAAATTTCAAAGGTCTCCACTCTAAATCTGATAAAAACCATAAAACAGGCTGCTTGTAATGAAAGCATGGGATAAAGTCTCGTAAGAAGTTGGACTTGAAGGTAAGATTAATAGGCTAATTTAGATGGTTTGGCCTAATTAAAAAAAAATATAGACTAGTTTATTAGTTTTGTACAGTATAGCCCAGGTTCTGCACAAAAAGGCCTTTATTGAACAGGGCAGCTAAATATACAGACTTGCATGGGACAGGTTACTCTGGCAGTCACACTTTTGAGTAGTCAATTTGTTTCTGAGCTAGAAAAGAAGTCAGAAAGAAAAAAAAAGAGAAAATACCATTTGATTTCTTGCTTACAGCTATTTTTAAAAGTCATGATTACTGATATTTTTCATGTGTCTGTCCCATTCCCTTACCCTAACATGGCAAGATACAGGCTTTGCCCTAGGCGGTAAAATTCTACTTTAGCTACTTTTGACTATCTTGGAAAGAGGTTAGGTTAAGAAAATGAAACTTTCAGGGATGGGTCTACAGGCTAAAGTATGTCCTGGGAAGATATTTTGAAGTACCCACCTCCACTCCTTCTCCCTCTAGAGGGTCCTGACCTTTGATGATCTTTAAAGATCTGTGTGTTATAAAAGTGAACCCTTGCAAAATAGATCGTCTGCTTAAATGAAGTACAACAAAATTGTTTTCAGCTTCACAACTTTGCTCAATCCCAATATATAAGGTTTTAAAGATATGCAAATACATTTCCTAAATTTTGGAAAAAAACTATTCATGTCTTAAAATTCTGCTCAAATAACTGAAATTACATTTTTAGAACAAAAACCAGAGAAAAAGAAACTGATAACTGAAAATTAAGGTAAAATGTTGTTTTGTCAAAATTTCAATGGGTATAAACCTGTCATGTAGGCAAATTTCAGGACCCTCTAGAGGGAGAAGGAGTGAAGGTAGGTACTTCAAAATACCTTCCCGGGACATGTTTTAGCATGTAGACCCATCCCTGAAAGTTTCATTTTCCTAACCTAACCACTTTTCAAGATAGCCAAAAGTAGCTAAAGTAGAATTTTACCCCCTAGGCTATTAAAAACAGTTGAATAAATATGCTGTGTTTTTTTTTCAAATTCGCTTTACTGATGTTACATTCTAATTATTAGTGGTAAACCACCTTTTAAAGATACTAACAAACCCATAGAGTCAGTGATTTTTTTTATTTTGCCCAGGATATATCCAGTTAAGAAGAAGGTTGATGGTGATGTACATTGCAAAGTATATCTGGAAAACTTAGGCTGTTTACATTAACTTTTTGGTTAAAAGAATGTAATTTGATGTTCCTTTCAATGTTTTATTTCCAAAAATGTTAGCCTAATTGCCACCATTCTAAATGTACCCCAGACCCTACCTTCAGATTTCAATTGGTACCCCTAGGCTAAATAGTAGACTTGATTCTAGAACTGTTATTATAAAGCAAAAACACACAAAAAACAGTAAAATAAGTTAACCCTTGCAAAGGGTCTAGGTCTATCAGACACTTGTTATGCATCCTGTCCCTTCCCCTAAAATAACAAGATATAGGCCTTTCCTTGAGCTATTAAAAAACGATTAGTTAATATACTGTTGCTTTTTTTTCTTTCTTTTTTTGTCAAATTAGCTTTATTTATGTTATGAACTTTTAATTGGTAATAAATAAGCTTAAAAGGATAATTGCAAACCCATGAAATCAGAGAGCTTTTGTATTTTTCCCAGGCTATACCCAGTTAAGGAGAGCGCTGATGGTATTATAGATTTCAAAAGAAATCTGGAAGACTTTGGATCTTTGGCCTCTATCACTTTGTTTGCTAAAAGATGAATGTGTCATTTGATGTGCCTTTGAGAATTGAAAGATTAATTAAATACAATAGCCAAATTTTTGATGAGGAAAAAATATACAAATCAGTAAAATAAGTTAACCCATGCAAAGAGTTAAGTTCTATCAGACGCTTTTAATTTTTCCCAGTCCCTTCCCCTGAAATAACAAAGTATAGGCCTTGCCTTAATCTATTAAAAAAGCTTTGTTAAGATACTGTTGTTATATTTGTTTAATTATCTCTATTGATGTTATGAACTAATTATTGTTAATAAATCAGCTTAAAAGGATAATGGCAAACCCATAAAATAAATTAAATTTTGTATTTCGCCCAGACTATACCCAGTTATGGAGAGGGCTGCTGGTCTTGTACATTGCAAAATAAATCTGGAAAACGTTTGCTCTTTGGCCTCTATCAATTTGTTTGCTAAAAAATGAATATGTTATATGATGTGCCTTCAATGTTTTATTTTTTCACATACATTAATTGCTACCATTGCAAATTCACCCTAGCTCTTCCCTACAGATTGGATAGGATATAGTCTTTGGCTATATACTTAAATTGTTGCTATAAAGTAAGAAAAAAATTATGCAAATTGATAAAATGAGTAAATACTGGTATTAGCCTAGAGATATGCCAAGCCTTGTAAGGGATCTAAGATATATCTGCTATAAAAGCAATCAAGCTGGTGTATATACAAAAGGTGTTGAAAGATTTATGAAAGGCAATAGCCATGTTTTGGCTGATTTACCCTCCTCTCCTATGTACTTTTTCTAGCACTTTGAAGTTGGTCTGTTCCAATTTCCTTGAAAGAGAAGAATATTCTAACACGTGAAAATACTAAAAATTGAATTTTTGTGTTAGCCCAGTTACCTATTGTCCAATATTTTATGATCCACAGGCCAAGTCTGGTTAATTATAGTTCTAATTTAATTTAAAACCATTTTTTCGTTTTATAGAGCTGTGGTTTCAATCTTATATCTAGAGAAATCTATTCAGGTTTATCAAAAGTCATAATAACCAACCTTTTCTCTATTCTACAGGGATTATCTATTTTCATTGTCATGCTTATTTCAATTTTTTTATTATTTTTTTTTTTACTTCAGTTAGCCAGTGACATTCTAAATGGCAAAACATTATAGATGTTTTCATCAGGGAGAATAATCAGATTGGACAAAGTAAAAGCGGGTCAGCGGCAACCAAAAAAAAGTATGGAAGTGGTACAGCAGCATGAAATTCCTTATTGAGCAAGTTAGCCATGAAGAAACCACTTCAAATTTCAATGAAGTACCCTCAATTGTTCAGGTATGAAATAAAACTAAAAAAAAGCAAAAATACTGCTTCTACCAGCAAGTTATTGCAGCAAGTCACTAGAGACAAGCTTAATGTTAGTCACCTAAGACACTTAATCTTATCAGATAGGCTGACTTATTTGTTGACCTTCCTATTCTTTATGGAATGTCAAAATTAACTATGTATGATGCAATATCACCAAATACACTTTCAATTTATGGTTTCCAAACAATAGAAACAACTTTCAAATAGAAATTATATTTTACTGAATAATACAAAATCAAAATTCATTTATTTAAATTATTTTATTGTTTATATAGCAACAAAACAACAACTTCAAATTTCAATGAAGGACCCTTCATTATTCAGGTACAAAATAAAATTAAATGACGCAAAAACACTGCTACTACAAGCAATATCTATATATTATGTACTTTCACAAAAGACACTTTCAGTTTTTTGTTTCCAAACAGTAAAAACAACTTTCAAATTGAAATTAAAATCTTACTGAATATTACACACAAGCTGAATTTATTTTTGATGAGACAAGTCTAAAATTGAAAAACTGTAAGGGATATACATGAAATAGACCCCACCCTCAAGATTTATATAGCTAAACAATGACAAAATGATGACTAGCAAACAGATTAGGACTTATAAAAACCAAATAAATTGAAATAGTGTTAAAGCCCTTCCCCATAAAATTCATAGTAGCATATGTTAAAATGAATTGGCTAGACACGGTTTAAGCTTTCTTTTTATCGATATTGCAATCAACCTACAATTAAATTGAACTATTCAATATTTTGTTATTTGTAAATCTCACTGCTTTTTTGAACAATTCTTTATTAGATGTAACAATTTTTTGATTGTGATAACAACTTTTCTGTCAGAAGTAGCAAGTTTTACTTAACACTAAAAAAGTTTCTCATCAAAGTAACAACATTTTACCTTAAAACTAACATACTCTTACTTAACACACACAAGTTTCTCTTAGGCATAGTATTTTTCGATAATGTAAACACGTTTTCAGTTCGAACTTCCAAGTTTTCTGTCAAAGGTACCAAATTTTTTTCTTAAAGTAACAATTTTTTGATTGTGATAACAACTTTTCTGTCAAAAGTTGCAAGTTTTGCTTAACACTAACAAACCATATCATCAAAGTAACAACGTTTTTCTGTTCGAACTAGCAAGTTTCCTGCCAAAGATACCAATTTTTTTCTTAGACGTACTACTACAACTACTACTACGAACAACTCACCGCAGCACCAAGCCGCCTGAGGCCAACACTGCTACGCAGGATCCTCCTCCACCCCAATATATTCAAAGCCTCCATTTTTACATCCGGCCACGAAGTTCCCATTTCCTTCAAATGTTTTTTTAAGACGTCCTCCCACACCAGACGGGGACAACCTGCTTTCCGTTTAGCCCTAGATGGTTGGCCAAAAAGAAAAATCTTCGGCAATCTGTCATCCTTCATCCGCACAACGTGCCCTAACCATCTCAACCTTTCTTTCATTATAGCCCTAGAGAGTGGTATTGAACCACATTTTTCGTATAGCCTATTGTTTGAAATACGGTCAGTCAGCCGGGTACCCCGGACAATCCTTAAGCAATTTTTCTGGAGAATATTTAGCAAATCTTCATCCGCTTTTCGGAGCGTCCATGCTTCAGAGCCATATTTGACTACTCTCATCGCTGTAGCTTGTAATATTCTAATCTTGGTTTGCAGACTTATCTTCCTATTCTTCCAGACTTTTATTAACTTTGAAAAACACCCTCAGCCTTGGCTATTCTATTTTTAACATCTTCACTGCTCCCACCATCTTTACTAATAATACTACCAAGGAAGGTGAAGGTTTCCACCTGATCAATCTTTTCATTACCCGAAGTCACCTTTTCATCTTCACTTATTCCTAGCCTAAGTGATTTAGTCTTCCTAACATTAATTTTCAAACCAATTATAGCACCCTGAATTCGTAAAACCTATAAAACTTCATTCATTTTGCTCAAACTTTCATCTAGGAGGCTTAAATCATCAGCATAATCCAAGTCCAGGAGACTTTTTCCTCTCCATTTGATTCCATGGTCTCCCATTGCCTTTCCTGTGCTCTTTAAAACAAAGTCCATCAAAATAATCTATATAAAGGGGGATATAACACAGCACTGCTTAACTCCTGATTTAATACAAAACCAGCTGCTAACCTCATTTCCTACCTTAACCGCAGCAGTGTTATTCTCGTACATAGCACTAATCACTTTAATATATTTGTCTGGAATACTATACAAGGATAAAACCTTTACTAAAGCTCTTCTGTCAAAAGAAGCGAACACTTGCTCGTAATCTATAAAACTGAGGACCAAAGGTGTTTGAAAACTCAGGCACTTCTTAATTATTAGCCTAAAAGTGAAAATTTGGTCGACACATCCTCGACCTTTTCTAAAACTGCACTGCTCTTCTCTTAAAACTTTGTCTACCCCATCTCTCAGTCTAAAAAGTATCATATTACTAAGTAATTTGCTACCTACAGAGACCAGACTAATGCCTCGATAATTACCACACTCATTTTTATCACCTTTCTTATAAAGTGGCTTAATTAAGGTTTTTCTAGAATCGTTAGGTACTTCCCCTTTTTCAAAAATCATGTTCTTAATCTTCAGTAACTTATTTCTAACCTCAGAGTCACCTTATTTAAGAAACTCATTTACTACCCTATCAGCACCTGGAGCCTTATTATTCTTTGATCCTTTTAGTGCTGTTGCTAATTCCTCCTCATAAAACAAATCTTCTTTCACATCCAAAGTATCACAAACTTTTTCATTGTCCTTTATATTTTTTCCTGCAACTCTATGTAGGTTAAGCAAGTTCTTAAAATTTTCGGCCCACCTCTCTTTAGTGTTTTCCTTATCGCTAATGGCGACCCCATTCCTTTCTTTAACTGGGACAGGTCCGGATTGACTACTCCCTCTTAATTTGTTAACGTGCCAGTACAATATTTTACTATTATGCCGTCTAGCTGCATCTTCCAGATCCTCGGCAATTCTATCCATGGACTCCACTTCACACCTCCTTAGTTCATATTTTAATGCCTTTTCCACTTTCTTTACATTTCTTTTGTTTTCATACGATCTATCACTCAGATAATTCTTGTACAAGTCCATTCTCCTTTCTATTAAACATAAAGCCTTTTCACTATTATTCTTAGCTGCAGTTCTAGCTTTCTTCCCTAATACACCTTCAGCAACTTCACAAATTATTTTTCCAAAATTATTCCAACCATCTTCCACATTATCAAATTTTAAACTCTCAAGTTTTGTATTCAACTGTTCCTGGAGAGTTTCTCTCAAATTCTCATCCTTTAGTCTACCAACATCATAACTTCCTGGGAGGTAGTCATCCTTCCGATATTTCAGTTTTAAATTAACCCTTGACACTACTAGATAGTGATCTTTACTTTTAACATCAATAACAGCGCTATTATATACCCTAGTATCTTGTATTGATCCTTCCAGTCTTCGGTTTACTATAACATAATCAATAAGGTTTGCTGTCTTACCATCACGTGAATACCATGTTAACTTATGAGCCATTTTATGACCAAACACCGTATTGGTTATAACTAGATTGTTATACCTACAAAATTGCAAAAGTCCGTATCCAATACTGTTTTCTTTTCCTACACCAAATTTACCTAGGCTGGGATACCATCTATCCCTATTTCTACCAACCTGGGCGTTAAATTCTCCCAGTAATAACATCATACTTCTACCTGGGACCTTGTCTATTTGCTCCTGTAACTGTAAGTAAAATTCATCTGAGTCCTTAGTATCTCCATCAGTCAGTTCTACAGGGGCGTATACTACTATAACTGAAACCCTGAACTTTCTAGTCATAAAATGAACAATTAGTATTCTATTATTAATACCAATCGAGAGATTTCAGTGAAGGTGCGGTGACTTGACAATGGACAGGGGACTGGTATAGAATACCCCTGGATACCCCCGCTATCTCCAACCGTAGCACAAGAGTTGCTTCGTCCCCACTTGTTCTCTTGAATGGTGGTGTTAGAATTGGGAACTCCTAAAAGATATTGTATTCAATGCACTTATTGAAACCTATTAAATTAGTTTTAGGTTTCCTCTGACTAGTAAGGTATCGTGTATTTAGGTTATGTATTAAATATATACCATACTCTACCCTTATGGAGCAGCATGATCTTCAACTCTGATGACTTTTTTTCATTTGAGCTATGTTTTTTTCCCTCTGTGGCATATGCTTAAGGAATAAAGTGTTCGCATTGTAAAAATGAAGAATGAAATTATCTTGATGAAAAATATCTATAACTTTTCTATCTATTTAATTTACCATACAATATTATAATAAATAAACGATCCTAACGGTGTATATGAATTATCAACTTTTAGAAATTTTCTACTAGGTTGCAAAGAGGTTTGCACTGGGGCTGCCTCACCCTCTCTTGCTCTCTTTGATGGAGAGGGGCGTGCATTCCTTATAATTGGCCTTAAAAAGAAGAAAAATTTAGTATATGATAATAATATTAGAGAAGAAAAGAAAATAGTGAAAGAAGGATTTTTATAAAAGCCTCTTAATCATCTATAAAATCCGTGAATTCGAAAATAAGAGCATTTAAAATGCCCCATCCCTTCCTTTCCAAGAAGGTAAAACTTTGAAGATTTAAGTAAAACATTATCTGCTTTTATCAAAGTCATTTGAAAATAGAACACTCCTCTCATTAGGTATAATTGTCTGCAAAAGCAATCTTTTTCAGTTCTGTTAATAAAGGATGTATTTCGTTTATAGTACAAGAGACATAGATCTAATTTGCCAACCCTCCCCCCTAAATTAAAGATTTTGCTATCTATCCTAATACTAACATAGTTTTCACCCCCTCTCCCTGAAAATATAAAAGACACTTTATCCAAAGAAGGGTATAGAAAAGGGAATAATATACACTCTAAAAGGCACTTTGAATCTGACATGTACACAATTTACAAGTCCTAAAAATATCTCTTTTAATTTTGCAAATAATTTATCCCTTTTTCAAACCGTCTAAAATTAAGCAAAGCCTGTAGTCTTAATCCTTTTAATCTGTCGTGTCACCCTTTGTTTTTCATAATTTAGATAAGGCGCGTGTAAATGTTGTTTACGAAATTCCCCTCTCAAGATATAATCACATACAGTTTTGTCTATATCGCCAGTGTGAAGATTTTAATGGTTTTAAACACATCAGGGAGAAAAGACACTTGGGAGGGTTGGGGGGGGGGGGTGGTTACAAAGTAAAAAAGAACATATTTCACGCTTTCTAACGATTATAAATAGCACATAGTGGAGTTTGTACTGAGGGGAGGGGGATTTACCTTAATTTGAATATATTGAGGGGAGCAATGTAAAATGATTTTCTTTGGAAATAACCTAAGAAAATTTACTAAATAGAACTCACATTATTAATCATTGTAGATGAAGTTTCCAACTCTTCAGTATTCAATGCTTTATCCATGGTGTCTGAAAACTGTATGGTAATTGTACCACAACGCAACGCAAGAGTGTTATATACAAAATCTCAAGGACGAATTGTGATGTAATGGGAAACCTTATGTAACTCCCTGATTGGCTTAGAAAGAGACACATGATCCTGTTAGACTCAATACTGCTAGAAATAACAAATGAATCGACCTAGAAAGACGTGTTCTTGACCCGTTAGTGGAGATACATTCTTTTGATAACCGAATTATGTACGTTTCATATTCAATAACATTGTACCGTTAGTATTCAGTGCGCAAGGGCAAACTTCGCCCCTGAGTCATTACACCTAGAAACAGCCTCTGATTGACCTTGAAAATGGGGTCATTGACCCGTTAGTGGAGATTCTTTCTTTTGACAACTAAACTATGTACATTTCATATTCATTATGGCCTCCCTACTTATAACTATTTGAAATTTTTGTTGTTGTTGTTTTGTGTTAAAAAAAAATGTTATTTATGTTAAAAAAATATTAGTTTATGTTAAAATGTCACAGCTGTTCACGTTTTTCTGACTAATATCAGTGGACATGTTTGAACAAGTGATCTCTCGATCTGATGTTGAAGGGTCTAAGCTATAGCTGTTGGGACTTTTAATAAGGCTTTCTATTTTAATTATACGGCCCTTGTGTTTCAGTAGCCGTTCTTAAAAAAATGGGACAAACTGTAGAGATATAACATAAACAGCACGGTATTGAAGAGGAGGCAACCCTTCATATACGGAATAATTTCTGTTCGGTTTGATATACGTATAGATGAATCCATCGACATAAAATCATAGCCGTTAATTTGAATTTAAAATAAATTTCTTCTCCAAAACTAGGTTTAACCTGATTATAATGATTCAATGTAAGTAGGGATGACCCTATAACTCCCACGAGTAAATAATTTATGCATGTTTTTATGGTTTTTGTCAGTGAGAATGAAAAAACAGGATTTTTCTCACATGAAAAACAGGATTTTTCTCACTTTTATGGATGTTTCTTGGATGTCAACAACAATTGAAGGATGTTTAATGGTTGTCAACAGCAATTTATATCTTTTTATGGTTTTTGTCACTGAAAATGAAAAAAAAAGATTTTTTCACTTTGATTTATTTACAAGGAGACTTATTTGTCTGGAATACCATACAAGGATAAAACCTTTACTAAAGCTCTTCTGTCAAAAGAAGCGAACACTTGCTCGTAATCTATAAAACTGAGGACCAAAGGTGTTTGAAAACTCAGGCACTTCTCAATTATTAGCCTAAAAGTGAAAATTTGGTCGACACATCCTCGACCTTTTCTAAAACTGCACTGCTCTTCTCTTAAAACTTTGTCTACGGCATCTCTCAGTCTAAAAAGTATCATATTACTAAGTAATTTACTACCTACAGAGACCAGACTAATGCCTCGATAATTACCACACTCATTTTTATCATCTTTCTTATAAAGTGGCTTAATTAAGGTTTTCCTAAAATCGTTAGGTACTTCCCCTTTTTCAAAAATCATATTCACAATCTTCAATAACTTATTTCTAACCTCAGAGTCACCTTATTTAAGAAACTCATTTACTACCCTATCAGCACCTGGAGCCTTATTATTCTTTGATCCTTTTAGTGCTGTTGCTAATTCCTCCTCATAAAACAAATCTTCTTTCACATCCAAAGTATCACAAACTTTTTCATCGTCCTTTATATTTTTTCCTGCAACTCTATGTAGGTTAAGCAAGTTCTTAAAATGTTCGGCCCACCTCTCTTTAGTGTTTTCCTTATCGCTAATGGCGACCCCATTCCTTTCTTTAACTGGGACAGGTCCGGATTGACTACTCCCTCTTAATTTGTTAAACGTGCCAGAACAATATTTTACTATTATGCCGTCTAGCTGCATCTTCCAGATCCTCGGCAATTTTATCCATGGCCTCCACTTCACACCTCCTTAGTTCATATTTTAATGCTACTAGATAGTGATCTTTACTTTTAACATCAATAACAGCGCTATTATATACCCTAGTATCTTGTATTGATCCTTCCAGTCTTCGGTTTACTATAACATAATCAATAAGGTTTGCTGTCTTACCATCACGTGAATACCATGTTAACTTATGAGCCATTTTATGACCAAACACCGTATTGGTTATAACTAGATTGTTATACCTACAAAATTGCAAAAGTCCGTATCCAATACTGTTTTCTTTTCCTACACCAAATTTACCTAGGCTGGGATACCATCTATCCCTATTTCTACCAACCTGGGCGTTAAATTCTCCCAGTAATAACATCATACTTCTACCTGGGACCTTGTCTATTTGCTCCTGTAACTGTAAGTAAAATTCATCTGAGTCCTTAGTATCTCCATCAGTCAGTTCTACAGGGGCGTATACTACTATAACTGAAACCCTGAACTTTCTAGTCATAAAATGAGCAATTAGTATTCTATTATTAATACCAATCGAGAGATTTCAGTGAAGGTGCGGTGACTTGACAATGGACAGGGGACTGGTATAGAATACCTCTGGATACCCCCGCTATCTCCAACCGTAGCACAAGAGTTGCTTCGTCCCCACTTGTTCTCTTGAATGGTGGTGTTAGAATTGGGAACTCCTAAAAGATATTGTATTCAATGCACTTATTGAAACCTATTAAATTAGTTTTAGGTTTCCTCTGACCAGTAAGGTATTGTGTATTTAGGTTATGTATTAAATATATACCATACTCTACCCTTATGGAGCAGCATGATTTTCAACTCTGATGACTTTTTTTCATTTGAGCTATGATTTTTTCCCTCTGTGGCATATGCTTAAGGAATAAAGTGTTCGCATTGTAAAAATGAAGAATGAAATTATCTTGATAAAAAATATCTATAATTTTTCTATCTATTTAATTTATCATACAATATTATAATAAATAAACGATCCTAACGGTGTATATGAATTATCAACTTTTAGAAATTTTCTACTAGGTTGCAAAGAGGTTTGCACTGGGGCTGCCTCACCCTCTCTTGCTCTCTTTGATGGAGAGGGGCGTGCATTCCTTATAATTGGCCTTAAAAAGAAGAAAAATTTAGTATATGATAATACTATTAGAGAAGAAAAGAAAATAGTGAAAGAAGGATTTTTATAAAAGCCTCTTAATCATCTATAAAATCCGTGAATTCGAAAATAAGAGCATTTAAAATGCCCCATCCCTTCCTTTCCAAGAAGGTAAAATTTTGAAGATTTAAGTAAAACATTATCTGCTTTTATCAAAGTCATTTGAAAATAGAACACTCCTCTCATTAGGAATAATTGTCTGCAAAAGCAATCTTTTTCAGTTCTGTTAATAAAGGATGTATTTCGTTTATAGTACAAGAGACATAGATCTAATTTGCCAACCCTCCCCCCTAAATTAAAGATTTTGCTTTCTATCCGAATACTAACATAGTTTTCACCCCCTCTCCCTGAAAATATAAAAGACACTTTATCCAAAGAAGGGTATAGAAAAAGGAATAATATTTATATATATAGAAAAGGAAAAGGAATAATAATTTATATATATATATATATATATATATATATATATATATATATATATATATATATATATATATATATATATATATATATATATATATATATATATATATATATATATATATATATATATATATATATATATATATATATATATATATATATATATATATATATATATATATATATATATATATATATATATATATATATATATATATATATATATATATATATATATATATAATATATATATATATATAAATTATTATTCCTTTTCCTTTTCTATAAGTGTTTTGTCGTGGTTTACCTTGTCACACTTTCATTCTGTTGATTTTTCAAAGTTCATTTTTGGATTTCTTTCATTGAAATGCAAGAGTTGGAATATTTCTGTACTGTTTTAACTTGTCACAGTTACATTCTCTTGATTTTTCAAAGTTCATTTTGAATTTCTTTCATTGAAATGCAAGAGTTGGAATATTTAAGTAGTGTTTTTTCGTGGTTTACCTTGTCACAGTTACATTCTCTTAATTTTTGAATGTTCATTTTGAATTTCTTTCATTGAAATGCAAGAGTTGGAATATTTCAGTACTGTTTTGTCATGGTTTATCTTGTCGCAGTTACATTCTCTTGATTTTTCAAAGTTCATTTTGAATTTCTTTCATTGAAATGCAAGAGTTGGAATATTTCAGTAGTGTTTTGTCGTTGTTTACCTTGTCAAAGTTACATTCTCTTGATTTTTCAAAATTCATTGTGGATTTCTTTCATTGAAAAGCAAGAGTTGGAATTTTTCAGTAGTGTTTTGTTGTGCTTTACCTTGTCACAGCTACATTCTCTTGATTTTTCAAAGTTCATTTTGGATTTCTTTCGATGAAATGCAAGAGTTGGAATATTTCAGTAGTGTTTTGTTGTGGTTTACCTTGTCACAATTACATTTTCTTGAGTTTTCAAAGTTCATTTTGAATTTCCTTTGTTGAAATGCAAGAGTTGGAATATTTCAGTAGTGTTTTATCATGGTTTATCTTGTCACAGCTACATTCTCTTGATTTTTCAAAGTTCATTTTTAAATGCAAGAGTTGGAATATTTCAGTAGTGTTTTGTCGTGGTTTACCTTGTCAAATTTACATTCTCTTGATTTTTCAAAGTTCATTTTGGATTTTTTCTTACATTGAAATGCAAGAGTCGGAATATTTCAGTAGTGTTTTGTCGTGGTTTACCTTGTCACAGTTAAATTCTCTTGATTTTTCAACGTTCATTTTGGATTTCTTTCGTTGAAATGTAAGAGTTGGAATATTTCAGTAGTGTTTTATTGGGCTCTACCTTGTCACAGCTACATTTTCTTGATTTTTCAAAGTTCATTTTGGATTTCTTTCGATGAAATGCAAGAGTTTGAATATTTCAGTAGTGTTTTGTCATGGTTTACCTTGTCACAATTACATTCTCATGATTTTTCAAAGTTCATTTTTGGATTTCTTTCGTTGAAATGAAAGAGTTAGAATATTTCAGTAGTGTTTTATTGTGGTTTACCTTGTCACAATTACATTCTCTTGATTTTTAAAAGTTCATTTTGGATTTCTTTCGTTGAAATGCAAGATTTGGAATATTTCAGTAGTGTTTTTTCGTTGTTTACATTGTCAAAATTACATTCTATTGATTTTTCAAAGTTCTTTTCGGATTTTTTTCATTGAAATGCAAGAGTTGGAATTTTTCATTAGTGTTTTTTCGTGGTTTACCTAGTCAAACTTACATTATCTTGATTTTTCAAAGTTCATTTTGGATTTCTTTAGTTGAAATGCAAGAGTTGGTATATTTCAGTAGTGTTTTGTCGTGGTTTACCTTGTCACACTTTCATTCTCTTGATTTTTCAAAGTTCATTTTGGATTTCTTTCATTGAAGTGCAAGAGTTGGAATATTTCAGTAGTGTTTTGTTGTGGTTTACCATATCACAGTTACATTCTCTTGATTTTTCAAAGTTCATTTTGGATTTCTTTCGTTAAAATGCAAGAGTTGGAATATTTCAGTAGTGTTTTGTCTTGGTTTTCCTTGTCGCAGTAACACTCTCTTGATTTTTTCAAAGTTCATTTTGGATTACTTTCATTGAAATACAAGAGTCTGAATATTTCAGTAGTGTTTTGTTATGGTTTACCGTGTCACAGTTACATTCTCTAGATTTTTCAAAGTTCATTTTAGATTTGTTTCATTGAAATGCAAGAGTTGAAATATTTCAGTAGTGTTTTGTTGCGATTTACCTTGTCACACTTATATTCTCTTGATTTTTCAAAGTTCATTTTTGGATTTCTTTCGTTAAAATGCGAGAGTTGGAATATTTCAGTAGTTTTTTGTTGTGGTTTACCTTGTCACTGTTACATTCTCTTGATGTTTCAAAGTTCATTTTGGATTTATTTCGTTGAAATGGAAGAGTTGGAATATTTCAGTAGTGTTTTGTTGTGGTTTACCTTGTCACAGTTAGATTCTCTTGATTTTTCAAAGTTCATTTTGGATTTCATTCGTTGAAATGCAAGAGTTGGAATATTTCAGTAGTGTTTTGTTGTGCTTTACCTTGTCACAGTTACATTCTCTTGATTTTTCAAAGTTCATTTTGGATTTCATTCATTGAAATGCAAGAGTTGGATTATTTCACTAGTGTTTTGTTGTGCTTTACCTTATCATAGTTATATTTTCTTTATTTCTAAAAGTTCATTTTGGATTTCTTTCGTTGAAATGCAAGAGTTAGATTATTTTAGTAGGGTTTTTTTGCGCTTTACATTGTCACGGTTACATTCTCTTGAGTTTTTCAAAGTTCATTTTGGATTTATTACGATGAAATGCAAGAGTTGGAATATTTCACTAGTGTTTTGTCGTGGTTTACCTTGTCACAGTTACATTCTCCTGCTTTTTCAAAGTTCGTTTTGGAATTTCTTTCGTTGAAATGCAAGAGTTGAAATATTTCAGTAGTGTTTTGTCATGGTTTACATTGTCAGTTACACTCTTTTGATTTTTCAAAGTTCATTTTGGATTTCCTTCATTGAAATGCAAGAGTTGGAATATTTCAGTAGTGTTTTGTAATGCTTTACCTTATCACACTTACATTCTATCGATTTTTCAAATTCATTTTGGATTTCTTTCATTGAAATGCAAGAGTTGGAATATTTCACTAGTGTTTTTACCTTGTCACACTTACATTCTCTTGATTTTTCAAAGTCCATTTTGAATTTCAATCATTGAAATGCAAGAGTTGGAATATTTCAGTAGTGTTTTATTGTGCTTTTCCTTGTCATAGTTACATTCTCTTGATTTTTCAAAGTTCATTTTGGATTTTTTTCGTTGAAATGCAAGAGATGGAATACTTCAGTAGTGTTTTGTCGTGGTTTACCTTGTCACAGTTACATTCTCTTGATTTTTCAAAGTTGTTTTTGGATTTCTTTCGTTGAAATGCAAGAAATGGGATATTTCAGTAGTGTTTTGTTAAGATTTACCTTGTCACAGTTACATTCTCTTGATTTTTCACATTTCATTTTGGATTTTTTTCGTTGAAATGCAAGAGATGGAATATTTCAGTGTTTTGTCGTGGTTTACCTTGTCACAGTTACATTCTCTTGATTTTTCAAAGTTCATTTTGGATTTCTTTCGTTGAAATGCAAGAAATGGGATATTTTAGTAGTGTTTTGTTACGGTTTACCTTGTCACAGTTACATTCTCTCGATTTTTCAAAGTTCATTTTGGATTTCTTTCATTGAAATGCAAGAGTTGGAATATTTCACTAGTGTTTTGTTGTGGTTTACCTTGTCAAAGTTACATTCTCTTGATTTTTCAAAGTTCATTTTGAATTTCTTTCGTTGAAATGCAAGAGTTGGAATATTTCAGTAGTCTTTTGTCGTGGTTCACCTTGTCACACTTACATTTTCTTTATTTTAACAAAGTTCATTTTGAATTTCTTTCGTTGAAATGCAAGAGTTGGAATATTTCAATAGTGTTTTGTTGTGGTTTACCTTGTCAAATTTACAATCTCTTAATTTTTCAAAGTTAATTTTGGATTTTTTTCATTGAAATGCAAGAGTTGGAATATTTCAGTAGTGTTTCTTCGTGGTTTATCTTGTCAAAGTTACATTCTCTTGATTTTCCAAAGTTCATTTTGGAATTTTTTTCATTGAAACGCAAGAGTGGGAATTGTCGTGGTTTACCTTGTCACACTTTCATTTTCTTGATTTTTCAAAGTTCATTTTGGATTTCTTTCATTGAAATGCAAGAGTTGGAATATTTCAGTAGTGTTTTGTTGTGGTTTACCATATCACAGTTACATTCTCTTGCTTTTTCAAAGTTCATTTCGGAATTTCTTTCGTTGAAGTGTAAGAATCAGGTTAGGTTAGGTTTTTTTGAAGAAGCGCAAAATGTTCAAGTTCTCTTCCTGAATTTTCTTAAAGAAAAGAAAAAAGCTATAGTCCAATTCTAATTTTTTCCCAAGAAAATAAAAAATCTCCGACCTTCTAATAAACATTCTAAGCGTTTGACATGCTAACATATCCTAAAATAATGGAAATATAACAAAGTAATGTATAATATATTTTTAATGAAATAACGACATGTAGCATATTAACACAAAAATATGTTTCAGATATTATTATACATTATTAACATCGTTGAACAACGTTGGATATTTTGAATCTGTTCCATAAAATAATTTATCGTGTTCTCTTTCGATACTAGAGTTACTCGCTTCTCTTAGTTCATAACCAGTAGAATAATTATTCATCCATTTTGTGTCAAATACAATTTTTATAGGGGTGTCACCTACTGGCTCAATCTGCATTTCTTCTTTAGTATTATTTGATTCATTGACTATTTGATCTATAGTAGTAATAATGCTCACTAATGCATCATTTTCCATCAATTTATCTTTATAATCATTGATGATATTGTATGCCAATGCCCTTTTTATTTTGCCAGCGATTGCACCGTCTATTCTCACACTGTGTTTACACAGGTAACAGTTCTGGCAGGTAGACATGATATGATTTATTACACTAGTGCAGCAGTAGGCCTTTCTTTTCCTCTTTGCTTTCATTTGAATAGTAATACCAAAACGATGGGAATAGGATCTATCAATAGCTAACGTGTTACCAGAACCATTAGCAAGAAGATGATCATGTTCATCAACTATCATTTTTAAGTTGGCATTCTTCTTTAGCACTATCATCTCTGGTGCTTTCACTCTCGCATATCCACCTTGAGCAATGTTGAATGGTTTCGATAGTCCAAAGAAATTTAGCTTTTCACTATCATGACGACGAACACAAACTTTTCTAATAAGATCTCCATTAATGCTTGTCTCATAGTTTAAATAACGATATATGTCGGCATTCAACACGACGATGATTTTATCGTGTGTACACACTTTCACTGATTAATTCATTTTCACTTTTTTTCTATGTACGATACAAGATGTTTATCCTGCGAAAGTGTAAAAATTACTGATTTAATACCTACATTTAACTAGGTAGTGTCGATAACTTACCATAGAGCATCACTGAGACAGCCGCATAGTGTCTATGACCAACCATAGAGCTTAATTGATACAGCCATATGAATAAATATGAATAAATAAATAGAAACATTTCTCCATGTTTAAGTTAGGTTACATTAGGTTAGCTTATCATGAGCCCTCCCCCCCCCAAAGGCCCACCGGGCCCCCAAGGACCCCGGGGCCCCAAAGAGCCCCCTCCCTCCTATCCCCCTCCCTTTCCCACTACACTGAAATACAAAAACCATAGGATAGATTAGGTTAGGTTAGGCTAGATTAAGTTAGGTTTGGTTAAGTTAGGTTAGGTTAGCCTACGTACGCGCGAGTACGTAGGCTAACCTAACCTAACTTAATCTAGCCTAACCTAACCTAACCTAATCTAACCTATGTATTTCTAACCTTTTTGTATTTCTATTTAGTGGGAAAGGGAGAGGGATAGGAGGGAGGGGGCTCTTTGGGGCCCCGGGGTCCTTGGGGGGGATTTCATGATACGCTAACCTAATCCAATCTAACTTAAACATGGAGAAATGTTTCTATTTATTTATTAATATTTATTCATATGGCTGTATCAATTATACTCTATGATTGGTCATAGACACTATGCGGCTGTCTCAGTGATGTTCTATGGCGAGTTATCGACACTACCTAGTTAAATGTAGGTATTAAATCAGTAATTTTCACACTTTGGCAGGATAAACATCTTGTATCATACTTAGAAAAAAAGTGAAAATGAATTATTCAGTGAAAGTGTGTACACACGATAAAATCATCGTTGTGTTGAATGCCGACATAGATTGTTATTTAAACTATGAGACAAGAATTAATGGAGATCTTATTGGAAATGTTTGTGTGCGTTGTCATGATAGTGAAAAGCTAAATTTCTTTGGACTATCGAAACCATTCAACATTGCTCAAGGTGGATATGCGAGAGTGAAAGCACCAGAGATGATAGTGCTAAAGAAGAATGCCAACTTAAAAATAATAGTTGATGAAGATGGTCATCTTCTTGCTAATGGTTCTGGTAACACGTTAGCTATTGATAGATCCTATTCTCATCGTTCTGGTATTACTATTCAAATGAAAGCAAAGAGGAAAAGAAAGACCTACTGCTGCAATAGTGTAATAAATCATATCATGGCTACCTGCCAGAACTGTTACCTGTGTATACACAGTGTGAGAATAGACAGTGAAATCGCCGGCAAAATAAAAAGGGCATTGGAATACAATATCATCAATGATTATAAAGATAAATTGATGGAAAATGAAGCATAAGTGAGCATTGTTACTACTATAGATTTTATAGTCAATGAATCAAATAATACTAAAGAAGAAATGCAGATTGAGCCAGTAGGTGACACCCCTGTAAAAATTGTATTTGACACAAAATGGATGAATGATTACTCTACTGCTTATGAACTAAGAGAAGCGAGTAACTCTAGTATCAAAAGAGAACATGATAAATTATTTTATGGAAGAGATTCAAAATATCCAACGTTGTTCAACAACGTTAATAATGTATAATAATATCTGAAACATATTTTTGTGTTAATATGCTACATATTGTTATTTCATTCAAAATATATTATACATTACTTTGTTATATTTCCATTATTTTAGGATATGTTAGCATGTCAAACGCTTAGAATGTTTATTAAAAGGTCAGATATTTTTTATTTTCTTGGGAAAAAATTAGAATTGGACTATAGCTTTTTTCTTTTCTTTAAGAAAATTCAGAAGAGAACTTGAACATTTTGCGCTTCTTCGAAAAAACCTAACCTAACCTGTCTTTTACACTTCAACGAAAGAAATACCAAATGAACTTTGAAAAATCAAGAGAATAAAAGTGTGATATGGAAAACCACAACAAAACACTATTGAAATATACCCACTCTTGCATTTCAATGAAAAAAAATCCAAAATGAACTTTCGAAAATCGAGAGAATGTAACTTTGACAATGTAAACCACGAAGATATACTACTGAAATATTTCAACTCTTGCATTTCAACGAAAGAAATTCCAAAATGAACTTTGAAAAAATCAAGAGAATGTAAGTGTGACAAGGTAAATCACGACAAAACACTACTGAAATATTCCAACTCTTGCATTTCAACGAAAGAAATTCAAAATGAACTCTAAAAAATCAAGAGAATGTAACTATGACAAGTTAAACCACAACAAAACACTACTGAAATATCCCACCTCTTGCATTTCAACGAAAGAAATCAAAAATGAACTTTGAAAAATCAAGAGAATGTAACTGTGACAAGGTAAACCACGACAAAACACCACTGAAATATTCCACCTCTTGCATTTCAACGAAAATGATCCAAAATGAACTTTGAAAAATCAAGAGAATGTAACTGTGACAAGGTAAAACACAACAAAACACTACTGAAATATTCCAACTCTTGCATTTCAATGAATGAAATTCAAAATGAACTTCGAAAAATCAAGAGAATGTAAGTGTGACAAGGTAAACCATGACAAAACACTAGTGAAATATTCCAACTCTCGCATTTCAACGAAACAAATCCAAAATGAACTTTGAAAAATCGAGAGAACGTAACTGTCACATGGTAAACCTTAACAAAACACTACTTAAATATCCGGCTTCTTGCATGTCAACGAATGAAATCCAAAAGTAAATTTGAAAAATAAAGAAATTGTAACTCCGACAAGTTAAACCACGACAAAAGACTACTGAAATAGACCACCTCTTGCATTTCAATGAAAGAACACTAAGATGAACTTTAAAAAATCGTGAGAATGTATCTGTGACATGTTAAACCGTAAGAAAACACTACTGAAATATACGACTTCTTGCATTTCAACGAATTAAATTCAAAAGTAACTTTGAAAAATCATGAAAAGGTAACTGTGACATGGTAAACCATGACAAAACACCACTGAAATATTCCACCTCTTGCATTTCAACGAAAATGATCCAAAATGAACTTTGAAAAATCAAGAGAATGTAACTGTGACATTGAAAAACAAAACAAAACACTACTGAAATATTCCAACTCTTGCATTTCAATGAAAGAAATTCAAAAGGAACTTTGAAATATCAAGAGAGTGTATGTTTGACAATGTAAACCATGACAAAACACTAGTGAAATATTCCAACTCTTGCATTTCAACAAAACAAATTCAAAATGAACTTTGAAAAATCAAGAGAATGTAATTGTGACAAGGTAAACCACTACAAAACAATACTGAAATATTCCAATTCATGCATTTCAACGAAAGAAATACAAAATGAACTTTGAAAAATCAAGAGAATGTAAGTTTGACAAGGTAAACCACAACAAAACACTACTGAAATATTCCAACTCTTGTATTTAAACGAAAGAAATCCAAAATGAACTTTGAAAAATCATGAGAATGTAATTGTGACAAGGTAAACCATGACAAAGCACTACTGAAATATTCAAACTCTTGCATTTCAAGGAAAGAAATCCAAAATGAACTTTGAAAAATCATGAGAATGTAGTTGTGACAAGGTAAACCATGACAAAACACTACTGAAATATTCTGACTCTTGCAATTCAATAAAAGAAAAAATCCAAAATGAACTTTGAAAAATCAAGAGAATGTAACTCTGACAAGGCAAACCACGACAAAACACTACTGAAATATTCCAGCTCTTGCATTTCATCAAAAGAAATTCAAAATGAACTTTGAAAAATCAAGAGAATGTAAGTGTGACAAGGTAAATCATGACAAAACACTACTGAAATATTCCAGCTCTTCCATTTCAACAAAAGATATTCAAAATGAACTTTGAAAAATCAAGAGAATGTAAGTGTGACAAGGTAAACCATAACAAAACACTACTGAAATATTCCAACTCTTGCATTTCAACGAAAGAAATCAAAAATGAACTTTGAAAAGTCAAGAGAATGTAAGTGTGACAAGGTAAACCACGACAAACCACTACTGAAATGTTCCAAATCTTGCATTTCAACGAAAGAAATCCAAAATGAACTTTGAAAAATCCAGAGAATGTAAGTGTGACAAGGTAAACCACAACAAAACACTACTGAAATATTCTAACTCTTATATTTCAACGAAAGAAATCCAAAATGAGTTTTGAAAAATCATGAGAATGTAATTGTGACAAGGTAAACCATGACAAAACACTACTGAAATATTCCAACTCTTGCATTTCATCGAAAGAAATTCAAAATGAACTTTGAAAAATCAAGAAAATGTAGCTGTGACAAGGTAGAGCACAACAAAACACTACTGAAATATTCCAACTCTTTCATTTTAACGAAACAAATCCAAAATGACTTTGAAAAATCAAGAGAATGTAACTGTGACAAGGTAAACCACGACAAAACACTACTGAAATATTCCAACTCTTGCATTTCAATGAAAGAAAAAATCCAAAATGAACTTTGAAAAATCGAGAGAATGTAACTGTGACAAGGTAAACCACGGAAAAACACTACTGAAATATTCCAACTCTTGAATTTCAAAATGAACTTTGAAAAATCAAGAGAAAGTATCTGTGACAAGAAAAACCATGATAAAACACTACTACAATATTCCAACTCTTGCATTTCAGCAAAGGAAATTCATAATGAACTTTGAAAAATCAAGAGAATGTAATTGTGACAAGGTAAACAACAACAAAACACAACTGATATATTCCAACTCTAGCATTTCATCGAAAGAAATCCAAAATGAATTTTGAAAAATCAAGAGAATGTAACTGTGACAAGGTAAACCACGACAAAACACTACTGAAATATAACAACTCTTGCATTTCACTGAAAGAAATCCAAAATGAACTTTGAAAAATCAAGAGAATGTAACTTTAACAAGTTAAACCATAACAAAACACTACTGAAATATTCCCACTCTTGCATTTCAATGAAAAAACTTCAAAATGAACTTTGATAAATCAAGAAAATGTAACTGCGACAAGATAAACCATGACAAAACAGTACTGAGATATTCCAACTCTTGCATTTCAATGAAAGAAATCCAAAAATGAACTTTGAAAAATCAACAGAATGAATATGTGACAAAGTAAACCACAACCAAACGTTACTGAAATATTCCAACTCTTGAATTTAAAATAAAGAAATTTAAAATGAACTTTGAAAAATCATGAGAATGTAGCTGTGACAAGGTAAACCACGACAAAACACTCCTAAAATATTCCAACTCTTGCATTTCAATGAATGAAAATCAAAATGAACTTTGAAAAATCAAGAGAATGTAAGTGTGACAAGGTAAACCATGACAAAACACTAGTGAAATATTCCAACTCTTGCATTTCATCAAAATAAATTCAAAATGAACTTTGAAAAATCATGAGAATGTAACTGTGACAAAGTAAACCACAGCAAAACACTACTGAAATATTCCAACTCTTGCATTTCAACGAATGAAATCCAAAATGAACTTTTAAAAATCAAGAGAATCTAATACAAAATGAACTTTGAAACATCAAGAGAATGTAACCGTGACAAGGTAAACCACAACAAAACACTACTGAAATATTCCAACTCTTGCATTTTAACGAAAGAAATCCAAAAATGAACTTTGAAAAATCAAGAGAATATAAGTGTGACAAGGTAAACCATGACAAAACACTACTGAAATATTCCAACTCTAGCATTTCAACGAGAGAAATTTCAAAATGAACTTTGAAAAAGCAGGAGAATGTAACTGGGACAAGGTAAACCACGAAAAAACACTAGTGAACCTAACCTAACCTAACCTAACTGTGAGAATGTAACTGTGACAAGGTAAACCGTAACAAAACACTACTGAAATATTCCAACTCTTGCATTTCAATGAAAGAAATCCAAAATGAACTTTGAAAAATCAAGAGAATGTAACTGTGACAAGGTAAACCATGACAAAACACTACTGAAATATTCCAACTCTTACAGTTCAAGGAAAGAAATTCAAAATGAACTTTGAAAAATCAAGAGAATTTAACTGTGACAAGATAAAACAGTACTGAAATATTCCAACTCTTGCATTTCAATGAAAGAAATCCAAAAATGAACTTTGAAAAATCAACAGAATGAAAGTGTGACAAGGTAAACCACGACAAAACGCTACTGAAATATTCCAACTCTTGCATTTCAACGAAAGAAATTCAAAATGAACTTTGAAAAATCATGAGAATGTAACTGTGACAATTTAAACCACGACAAAACACTACTTAAATAGTCCAACTCTTGCATTTCAATGATTTAAAATCAAAATGGACTTCGAAAAAGCAGGAGAATGTAACTGGGACAAGGTAAACCACGACAAAACACTAGTGGAATATTCCAACTCTTGAATTTCAACGAAAGAAATCCAAAATGAACTTTGAAAAATCATGAGAATGTAACTGTGACAAGGTAAACCACAGGTTTACCTTGTGGTAAATGAACTTTGAAACTTTGTGGTAAATGAAGAGAAATTTCAAAATGAACTTTGAAAAAGCAGGAGAATGTAACTGTGACAAGGAAAAGCACAATAAAACACTATTGAAATATTCCAACTCTTGCATTTCAACGAATGAAATCCAAAATGAACTTTGAAAAATCAAGAGAATATAACTGTGATAAGGTAAACCACAGCAAAACACTACTGAAATATTCCAACTCTTGCATTTCAACAAAAGAAATACAAAATGAACTTTGAAACAACAAGAGAATGTAACTGTGACAAGTTAAACCACACCAAAACACTACTGAAATATTCCAACTCTTGCGTTTTAACGAAAGAAATCCAAAAATGGCTTAGAAAAATCAAGAGAATATAAGTGTGACAAGGTAAACCACAACAAAACACTACTGAAATATTCCAACTCTTGCATTTCAATGAAAGAAATCTAAAATGAACTTTGAAAAATGTAGAGAATGTAACTTTGACACGGTAAACCATAACAAAACACTAATGAAATAATACAACTCTTGCATTTCAATGAAAGAAATCCAAAATGAACTTCGAAAAAATCAAGAGAGTGTAACTGCGACAAGGTAAACCACGACAAAACACTACTGAAATATTCCACCTCTTGCATTTCAACGAAAAAATCCAAAATGAACTTTGAAAAATCAAGAGAATGTAACTGTGACAATGTAAAGCACAACAAAACACTACTGAAATATTCCAACTCTTGCATTTCAATGAATGAAATTCAAAATGAACTTTGAAAAATCAAGAGAATGTAAGTGTGACAAGGTAAACCATGACAAAACACTACTGAAATATTCTGACTCTTGCAATTCAATAAAAGAAAAAATCCAAAATGAACTTTGAAAAATCAAGAGAATGTAACTCTGACAAGGCAAACCACGACAAAACACTACTGAAATATTCCAGCTCTTGCATTTCATCAAAAGAAATTCAAAATGAACTTTGAAAAATCAAGAGAATGTAAGTGTGACAAGGTAAATCAGGACAAAACACTACTGAAATATTCCAGCTCTTCCATTTCAACAAAAGATATTCAAAATGAACTTTGAAAAATCAAGAGAATGTAAGTGTGACAAGGTAAATCATGACAAAACACTACTGAAATATTCCAACTCTTGCATTTCAACTAAAGAAATCCAAAATGAACTTTGAAAAATCAAGAGAATGTAATTGTGACAAGGTAAACCACGACAAAACACTACTGAAATATTCCATCTCTTGCATTTCAACGAAAGAAATCCAACATGAACTTTGAAAAATCAAGAGAATGTAATTGTGACAAGGTAAACCACAACAAAACACTACTGAAATATTCTAACTCTTATATTTCAACGAAAGAAATCCAAAATGAGTTTTGAAAAATCATGAGAATGTAATTGTGACAAGGTAAACCACGACAAAACACTACTGAAATATTCCGACTCTTGCATTTCATCGAAAGAAATCCAAAATGAACTTTGAAAAATCAAGAAAATGTAGCTGTGACAAGGTAGACCACAACAAAACACTACTGAAATATTCCAACTCTTTCATTTCAACGAAACAAATCCAAAATGACTTTGAAAAATCAAGAGAATGTAACTGTGACAAGGTAAACCACGACAAAACACTACTGAAATATTCCAACTCTTGCATTTCAATGAAAGAAATCCAAAATGAACTTTGAAAAATCGAGAGAATGTAACTCTTACAAGCTAAACCACAGCAAAACACTACTGAAATATTACAACTCTTGCATTTCAAAATGAACTTTGAAAAATCAAGAGAAAGTAGCTGTGACAAGATAAACCATGATAAAACACTACTGAAATATTCCAACTCTTGCATTTCAGCAAAGGAAATTCATAATGAACTTTGAAAAATCAAGAAAAATGTAATTGTGACAAGGTAAACAACAACAAAACACAACTGATATATTCCAACTCTAGCATTTCATCGAAAGAAATCCAAAATGAATTTTGAAAAATCAAGAGAATGTAACTGTGACAAGGTAAACCACGACAAAACACTACTGAAATATAACAACTCTTGCATTTCAATGAAAGAAATCCAAAATGAACTTTGAAAAATCAAGAGAATGTAACTTTGACAAGGTAAACCATGACAAAACACTACTGAAATATTCCCACTCTTGCATTTCAATGAAAGAAATTCAAAATTAACTTTGAAAAATCAAGAGAATGTAACTGCGACAAGATAAACCATGACAAAACAGTACTGAGATATTCCAACTCTTGCATTTCAATGAAAGAAATCCAAAAAGGAACTTTGAAAAATCAACAGAATGAAGAAGTGACAAGGTAAACCACGACAAAACGCTACTGAAATATTCCAACTCTTGCATTTCAACGAAAGAAATTCAAAATGAACTTTGAAAAATCATGAGAATGTAGCTGTGACAAGGTAAACCACGACAAAACACTACTGAAATATTCCAACTCTTGCATTTCAATGAAAGAAAATCAAAATGAACTTTGAAAAATCAAGAGAATGTAAGTGTGACAAGGTAAACCATGACAAAACACTAGTGAAATATTCCAACTCTTGCATTTCATCAAAATAAATTCAAAATGAACTTTGAAAAATCATGAGAATGTAACTGTGACAATGTAAACCACAGCAAAACACTACTGAAATATTCCAACTCTTGCATTTCAACGAATGAAATCCAAAATGAACTTTGAAAAATCAAGAGAATCTAATACAAAATGAACTTTGAAACATCAAGAGAATGTAACCGTGACAAGGTAAACCACAACAAAACACTACTGAAATATTCCAACTCTTGCATTTTAACGAAAGAAATCCAAAAATGAACTTTGAAAAATCAAGAGAATATAAGTGTGACAAGGTAAACCACGACAAAACACTACTGAAATATTCCAACTCATGCATTTCAACGAAAGAAATTTCAAAATGAACTTTGAAAAAGCAGGAGAATGTAACTGGGACAAGTTAAACCACGACAAAACACTAGTGAACCTAACCTAACCTAACCTAACTGTGAGAATGTAACTGTGACAAGGTAAACCGTAACAAAACACTACTGAAATATACCAACTCTTGCATTTCAATGAAAGTAATCCAAAATGAACTCTCAAAAATCAAGAGAATGTAACTTTGTCAATGTAAACCACGAAAAAACACTACTGAAATATTCCAACTCTTGCATTTCAACGAAAGAAATTCAAAATGAACTTTGAAAAATCAATAGAATGTAACTATGACAAGGTAAAACAGTACTGAGATAGTACAACTCTTGCATTTCAATGAAAGAAATCCAAAAATGAACTTTGAAAAATCAACAGAATGAAAGTGTGACAAGGTAAACCACGACAAAACGCTACTGAAATATTCCAACTCTTGCATTTCAACGAAAGAAATTCAAAATGAACTTTGAAAAATCATGAGAATGTATCTGTGATAAGTTAAACCACGACAAAACACTACTGAAATATTCCCACTCTAGCATTTCAATGAATGAAAATCAAAATGAACTTTGAAAAATCAAGAGAATGTAAGTGTGACAAGGTAAACCATGACAAAACACTAGTGAAATATTCCAACTCTTGCATTTCATCGAAATAAATTCAAAATGAACTTTGAAAAATCATGAGAATGTAACTGTGACAAGGTAAACCACAGGTTTACCTTGTGGTAAATGAACTTTGAAACTTTTTGGTAAATGAAGAGAAATTTCAAAATGAACTTTGAAAAAGCAGGAGAATGTAACTGTGACAAGGTAAACCACAGCAAAACACTACTGAAATATTCCAACTCTTGCATTTCAACGAATGAAATCCAAAATGATCTTTGAAAAATCAAGAGAATCTAACTGTGACAAGGTAAACCACAACAAAGCACTACTGAAATATTCCAACTCTTGCATTTCAACAAAAGAAATACAAAATGAACTTTGAAACAACAAGAGAATGTAACTGTGACAAGTTAAACCACACCAAAACACTACTGAAATATTCCAACTCTTGCATTTTAACGAAAGAAATCCAAAAATGGCTTAGAAAAATCAAGAGAATATAAGTGTGACAAGGTAAACCACAACAAAACACTACTGAAATATTCCAACTCTTGCATTTCAATGAAAGAAATCTAAACTGAACTTTGAAAACTCTAGAGAATGTAACTTTGACACGGTAAACCATAACAAAACACTACTGAAATATTCCAACTCTTGCATTTCAATGAAAGAAATCCAAAATGTACTTTGAAAAAATCAAGAGAGTGTAACTGCGACAAGGTAAACCACGACAAAACACTACTGAAATATTCCACCTCTTGCATTTCAACGAAAAAATCCAAAATGAACTTTGAAAAATCAAGAGAATGTAACTATGACAAGGAAAAGCACAATAAAACACTACTGAAATATTCCAACTCTTGCATTTCAATGAATGAAATTCAAAATGAACTTCCAAAAATCAAGAGAATGTAACTTTGACAATGTAAACCACGACAAAACACTACTGAAATATTCTGACTCTTGCAATTCAAAAAAAGAAAAAATCCAAAATGAACTTTGAAAAATCAAGAGAATGTAACTCTGACAAGGCAAACCACGACAAAACACTACTGAAATATTCCAGCTCTTGCATTTCATCAAAAGAAATTCAAAATGAACTTTGAAAAATCAAGAGAATGTAAGTGTGACAAGGTAAATCATGACAAAACACTACTGAAATATTCCAGCTCTTCCATTTCAACAAAAGATATTCAAAATGAACTTTGAAAAATCAAGAGAATGTAAGTGTGACAAGGTAAATCATGACAAAACACTACTGAAATATTCCAACTCTTGCATTTCAACGAAAGAAATCCAAAATGAACTTTGAAAAATCAATAGAATGTAACTGTGACAAGGTAAACCACGACAAATCACTACTGAAATATTCCAACTCATGCATTTCAACGAAAGAAATCCAAAATGAACTTTGAAAAATCCAGAGAATGTAAGTGTGACAAGGTAAACCACAACAAAACACTACTGAAATATTCTAACTCTTATATTTCAACGAAAGAAATCCAAAATGAGTTTTGAAAAATCATGAGAATGTAATTGTGACAAGGTAAACCACGACAAAACACTACTGAAATATTCCAACTCTTGCATTTCATCGAAAGAAATCCAAAATGAACTTTGAAAAATCAAGAAAATGTAGCTGTGACAAGGTAGAGCACAACAAAACACTACTGAAATATTCCAACTCTTTCATTTCAACGAAAAAAATCCAAAATGAACTTTGAAAAATCAAGAGAATTTAACTGTGACAAGGTAAACCACGACAAAACCCTACTGAAATATTCCAACTCTTGCATTTCAAAGAAAGAAAAAATCCAAAATGAACTTTGAAAAATCAAGAGAATGTAACTGTGACAAGGTAAACCACGAAAAAACACTACTGAAATATTTCAACTCTTGAATTTCAAAATGAACTTTGAAAAATCAAGAGAATGTAGCTGTGACAAGATAAACCATGATAAAACACTACTGAAATATTCCAACTCTTGCATTTCAGCAAAGGAAATTCATAATGAACTTTGAAAAATCAAGAGAATGTAATTGTGACAAGGTAAACAACAACAAAACACAACTGATATATTCCAACTCTAGCATTTCATCGAAAGAAATCCAAAATGAATTTTGAAAAATCAAGAGAATGTAACTGTGACAAGGTAAACCACGACAAAACACTACTGAAATATAACAACTCTTGCATTTCAATGAAAGAAATCCAAAATGAACTTTGAAAAATCAAGAGAATGTAACTGTGACAAGGTAAACCATGACAAAACACTACTGAAATATTCCAACTCTTGCATTTCAATGAAAGAAATTCAAAATGAACTTTGATAAATCAAGAGAATGTAACTGTGACAAGATAAACCATGACAAAACAGTACTGAGATATTCCAACTCTTGCATTTCAATGAAAGAAATCCAAAAAGGAACTTTGAAAAATCAACAGAATGAAGAAGTGACAAGGTAAACCACGACAAAACGCTACTGAAATATTCCAACTCTTGCATTTCAACGAATGAAATTTAAAATGAACTTTGAAAAATCAAGAGAATGTATCTGTGACAAGGTAAACCACGACAAAACACTACTGAAATATTCCAACTCTTGCATTTCAATGAATGAAATTCAAAATGAACTTTGAAAAATCAAGAGAATGTAAGTGTGACAAGGTAAACCATGACAAAACACTAGTGAAATATTCCAACTCTTGCATTTCATCAAAATAAATTCAAAATGAACTTTGAAAAATCATGAGAATGTAACTGTGACAAAGTAAACCACAGCAAAACACTACTGAAATATTCCAACTCTTGCATTTCAACGAATGAAATCCAAAATGAACTTTGAAAAATCAAGAGAATCTAATACAAAATGAACTTTGAAACATCAAGAGAATGTAACCGTGACAAGTTAAACCACAACAAAACACTACTGAAATTTTCCAACTCTTGCGTTTTAACGAAAGAAATCCAAAAATGAACTTTGAAAAATCAAGAGAATATAAGTGTGACAAGGTAAACCATGACAAAACACTACTGAAATATTCCAACTCTTGTATTTCAACGAGAGAAATTTCAAAATGAACTTTGAAAAAGCAGGAGAATGTAACTGGGACAAGGTAAACCACGAAAAAACACTAGTGAACCTAACCTAACCTAACCTAACTGTGAGAATGTAACTGTGACAAGGTAAACCGTAACAAAACACTACTGAAATATTCCAACTCTTTCATTACAATGATAGAAATCGAAAATGAACTTAGAAAAATAAATAGAATGTAACTTTTACAAGGTAAACCATGACAAAACACTACTGAAATATTCCAACTCTTGCATTTCAATGAAAAAAATTCAAAATGAACTTTGAAAAATCAAGAGAATGTAAGTGCGACAAGATAAACCAGTACTGAGATATTCCAACTCTTCCATTTCAATGAAAGAAATCCAAAAAGGAACTTTGAAAAATCAAGAGAATGAAAGTTTGACAAGGTAAACCACGACAAAACACTACTGAAATATTCCAACTCTTGCATTTCAACGATAGAAATTTAAAATGAACTTTGAAAAATCATGAGAATGTAGCTGTGATAAGTTAAACCACGACAAAACACTACTGAAACATTCCCACTCTTGCATTTCAATGAATGAAATTCAAAATGAACTTTGAAAAAGCAGGAGAATGTAACTGGGACAAGGTAAACCACGACAAAACACTAGTGAAATATTCCAACTCTTGCATTTCATCGAAAGAAATTCAAAATGAACTTTGAAAAATCATGAGACTGTAACTGTGACAAGGTAAACCACAGGTTTACCTTGTGGTAAATGAACTTTGAAACTTTGTGGTAAATGAAGAGAAATTTCAAAATGAACTTTGAAAAAGCAGGAGAATGTAACTGGGACAAGGTAAACCACAGCAAAACACTACTGAAATATTCCAACTCTTGCATTTCAACTAATGAAATCCAAAATGAATTTTGAAAAATCAAGAGATTCTAACTGTGATAAGGCAAACTACAGCAAAACACTACAGAAATATTCGAAATCTTGCATTTCAACGAAAGAAATCCAAAATGAACTTTGAAACAACAAGAGAATGTAACTGTGACAAGTTAAACCACACCAAAACACTACTGAAATATTCCAACTCTTGCGTTTTAACGAAAGAAATCCAAAAATGGCTTAGAAAAATCAAGAGAATATAAGTGTGACAAGGTAAACCACAACAAAACACTACTGAAATATTCCAACTCTTGCATTTCAATGAAAGAAATCTAAAATGAATTTTGAAAAATCTAGAGAATGTGACTTTGACACGGTAAACCATAACAAAACACTAATGAAATAATACAACTCTTGCATTTCAATGAAAGAAATCCAAAATGAACTTTGAAAAAATCAAGAGAGTGTAACTGCGACAAGGTAAACCACGACAAAACACTACTGAAATATTCCACCTCTTGCATTTCAACGAAAAAATCCAAAATGAACTTTGAAAAATCAAGAGAATGTAACTGTGACAAGGAAAAGTACAGTAAAACACTACTGAAATAATCCAACTCTTGCATTTCAATAAATGAAATTCAAAATGAATTTCGAAAAATCAAGAGAGTGTAACTTTGACAATGTAAAAACACTAGTGAAATATTCCAACTCTTGAATTTCAATGAAAGAAATCCAAAATGAACTTTGAAAAATCAAGAGTATGTGACTTTGACAATGTAAACCATGACAAAGCACTACTGAAATATTCCAACTCTTGCATTTCAACGAAAGAAATTTCAAAATGAACTTTGAAAAAGCAGGAGAATGTAACTCGGACAAGGTAAACCACGACAAAACACTAGTGAAATATTCCAACTCTTGCATTTCAACGTAATAAATTCAAAATGAACTTTGAAAAATCATGAGAATGTAATTGTGACAAGGTAAACCACAACAAAACACTACTGAAATATTCAAACTCTTGCATTTCAATGATAGAAATACAAAAATGAACTTTGAAAAATCAAGAGAATGTAACTGTGACAAGGTAA